>NC_136765.1:21938149-22095649 GCF_947034865.1 Barbatula barbatula | reverse complement strand
TTAAATAAATGAAGAATTAAAAAGGACATTTCCAAATGATTCCTGTAAAGTTGGTAACAGAAAACTCAGAGTTTGCTTACATTTAAGTGTTTTTAATTCTGTACTCAACGGGGCCACCTGGTGGTGCAGGGGCCCTACGCAACTTGTGTAGTTTGCGCATAGGAAGAATCACATAAATGTTTCTCACCATCCTCCTGATAGGCTTGGTTTAAATGACCCTGAGTCGTATTTTGCCTTGTTTCTTTATCTGCTTCATAATCCCGCAATTTATTTAGGGTTTCCTGTAGCTGCTGAAAGCTTGGCCTATCAGCTGGCTCTTTTTTCCAACAGTCCATCATCAGATTGTACCTATAATATAATAGAATACACTTTAAATATAATACAATACAATGTGCTCAAATGTCATTTTCAGGTATGGAAGGAATAAAAAGTTCAAATTTGAACTTTGCCTTTTTCATTTAAAGCAACTGCCATGACATCAAGCTATCAATACATTTAATAATAATTTATGGAACTCACAATCTCTGAGCACACCCTGTTGGTAAAGGCAGTCGTCCACCGTGGCTGATATAACTTAAGACTTCATGGTTGGTGTATGTTGGATATGGTTGCTTTCCTAATGTCATAATCTCCCATAGGAGCACTCCAAACGCCCTGGAAATTTGCAAATTAATGTGTAGGTTTATTTGGATGGATAGGCATACTACTTCAAATGTAGCAGCGATATTTGCAATATTTACCAGACATCTGAGTATTTATTGAAAATTCCATCGGTTAAGCTTTCTGGTGACATCCAGCGAACGGGAAGCAGACCTTCACCTCTCTTCCTGTAGTAGTCATTCTTATACACGTCGCGGGCCAATCCGAAGTCTCCTATTCTAATGATTCTATTTGGGTCCGTGTAGCTTTTTACTGAAACCAAACAGTTTCTTGCAGCAATATCCCTGTACACGACAAAGTGAAACAGTTCACTGTTGAATACAGTCCAATACTTTCTAATAAAGTATCCCGCCAGTTAGTTAAAATAAAGAATGAACAATAACAGATCTTTACCTATGAACAAAACGCATCCTTTCTAAATAAGCACACCCTTTGGCAGCATCCAAACTGATGTCCAGAAGGCTGGTCTGATTCAATAACCCTCTGCGGTTCTGAGAGACATAAGATATTTTAAACACAAAATATTATTTTTATGAGTCTATAAAACCAGAGACATGACGCTTTGCATTATTATACACATGAAATTGGGTTGCTCTGACAAACCAAAGGACCAGACAAAATAATTTTCGGTGGTAATCCACAGAATGCAGATAAAGTTCACAGCAATTAAAAAAATAAGAATAAGACACTTACATTTGTAGGACGAGCTCCTCTCAGGTATGTAAGGAGGTCTCCTCCCTCCATCAGCTCCAGGATGAGATAATGTGGTTCGTTCAGCAGACAAACTCCAAGCAAACGTAGGATGTTAGAATGATTGAACTGGCTGTTACCCAAAAAACAAAACGATGCATGTTAAAATTGTATTCTGCATAATAATGATAATATAATAAATACAAACAAAATATGATTTAATGTGATGATGAAAGAACATGTCTTATTATACCTCATCAGATAAGCCTCTTTCAAGAATTCACCTTTCTCATATTCACTGGCCCCGGTGTGCAGTGTCTGTGAACAGTTTTCAACACATTATACAAACTGTAAACCAGTTCAGGCTTGTTTTTACAGGCATGTTTCTGTATTCTAAATTGGTGGATGTTATTTGTCAGTTGCAGAAAAAAAGAGATTACATTTTTAAAGAGAAATTTTATAATTGATGTGCCACTATTTACAGATTAAATAGCACAATAATAAAACTTCACAGATCCCACCCACGATTAAAATGCTCAGCAATGTTCTGATCACAGACCCAACATTTTACTTATGTATACCCGGGAGCTTAAAGAGATCCAACATACAGGACATAATGAAAGGTCTGTCCAAACTTTACCTTAACAGCCACTCTTTCCTCTGACCCTATTTCTGTGATTTGGCTGCCAGTTGTGATCCCTTCGTAAACCTCTCCAAACGCTCCACTGCCCAACAGCCTTTGGAGTTTCAGACAGTCCCGGGGAAATACAGGAAGGGACTCTATCTGTCTTTGGGCAGGTATGGCACTGTCGATATTTATGCAGAGATGAATACACTTTAGGCTTTCAGATCCACTTAAATCATCAACTGTACAATGAAACCGAGTTTAGATATATTTTTGTTCACCTGACAGCATAGCATGCATTGCCAAGACCAACCAAACCCCGGACATACTCCAACTCCTCATCGGTTTGGATATGCACAGCTGTTTGTACAAATGTCTCACGATCTGTCTTCTTATGACGTCTTAGCCAAACTACAGAAAAACAGAAGCAAACTCACTTTTTGTCAATTGTAGTATAGGTTGTCTTAGTACTTTTATAATGAAGGTGACACATGTGAATTGTGTTGCTTTTGTGCTTACTGACTGTAGCCAGGATGACAATAATGAGTGCAATACAAACACAGACTGTTGTGATCACGATAACCAACTGTATGTTTCGATAGTCTGTATGTTTCGGAGTGTCTGTTGGATGACAAACAGAGAAATGCAAAAATGAAAAGTGCAGTTTCATTATGCTAACAGCGTGCAATTTTAGTTTTCCTTATTTCTGTGCTATTGTTGTTCAAATAAGCTGATTTACATATTATGAATTAATGTAAATACAATAATGATGAAGCTTTCTTACCCATATCTGGAGTAAACAGAATCGTGCTTGTTGATGCCCCCTTACCCCAGTATGAAAATGGGGTTATAGTGATGTTAAATTCAGTGTGCGGCTTGAATCTTGTCACATTTATGACTGGTTTAAAAACTGTATTTTTAAGAGGACAATATCTGGTTGGATAGTTCTGCAGCAATGAGTAAAAATACATAATTAATATTATATCACATTAATTAAATAAATGCGTGTAATATTGTATTTGTATTATTTGTAATGTACTACAATAATAATGAATAATGTAGAATTGGGATTTCCGATGTACATTTTGAAGTTGTTCGGCATTTTGCGACATTTCGTGAGACACCACACAATAAAACACATTCCCAAAGTCAATATTACTGGCATCCCAGAGAATCTGAAAAAATAAGTCGTTCCCTTCAAGACGAACTGAGGTTTTGGGAACGGCAGGTGGAATGACAACAGGAGGAGACAAGAACCCATCTAGAACACAGACAAATATATTCAAAGTGCTAACTGCATAAATATTTTCCAGAAGAAGGGTTATATGTGTTGTAAAATGTTCAGACATCAATATGAGATGTGAGCCGCTGACCTGGTAGAGGTTTGAGCATCTCCTGAACTATAGAAAAAGCTGTCAGTGTGTTAGTAGACATGAGGACACTGGTTGTCTGGTTCATCTCCTGAATCCTTAACTGTTTGTTTTCATCCAACCACAGGAGTCGCCCGCTGTAGTATCCCACATGATGATTGAAGATTTGAGACGTGGTCCATTGGATAATTTCTTCCACTTTAGACTTTTGCATCCTTTACAGCAAATGGCAGATGTAAAAATAAGCAATATTATTACAGGACGAATGTCAGTTAAACAATCCTGTTTAACTTCTTACAGTTATTTTTAAGATCTGACTATTAAAGGGATACTTCACCCAAAAATGAAAAAAGTACGCAAGATATGTTTGGTTATAAGCATTCTTCAAAATATCTTTCTCTGTGTTCAAAGAAACTTAGATAGATTTGGAACAACTCGAAGGAGAGTAAATTATGTGAAGTATCCCTTTAAATATTTGCTATAAACCGACCTGTTTCCTCTAAAATTGGCTCTGTACAGATTTACCATGGTACCATCTTTCACCAACCAATATAGACTTCTCTCCATCACATTCAAAGTAATTCCAGCAACCTACAATGAAAGATTAATAACACAAACAAACAATAATCCCCCCAATACCTTTGCCAGGATATGTGAGACTCGTATCATGTATTTGATATTCTACTGTATGTATATATCTATATCTCACCTCTCTACCAGAGAACACACTTGTTTTATCCAAAAGTTGGTATCCTTCTCCATCCAGTCTACAACCCTCCACAGAAGTTTTAGTGGTCCAGTAGATGGCAGCATTCAGTGAATCAATTACCAAACTGAGAATCTTATCATCTGCGCGGTGAAATATCTCAACATGCTTTGTAGATGTAGAACCTCTGCATATCTGATTTCAGAAACAAATGTTTTGCAGTTACCTTGTTCCGTTCACAGTGTCACAGACTGAAGTCAATTGGAGCTTCCATTTGCAATGTTGTTAGATCGTGAAGATTTTGGACACAATTAAACAGCAAAGGGACGTACTTGGTTTGAGTTGCAACTCCAGTACAGATACTGACCCAGCCAGTCAAACGCCACAGATTCAGCTTTCATGGATAGAGGAATTGTGAAGACATTGCCGCTTAGAGACAGGTCACCCAATTCAACCCAGTTGATGTCACCTGAACTGTTGGTCCAGTAGATTGTTCCATTATACGAGTCAATGTCTATTTCAGCAAAAAAAGAGATTTATTTAAACGTGTCACATTCTCACTCATTTACAAAGGTTTTTCAATAGAAAAGATCATATTTATTACAATGTATAAAATATGTGTTTAAATAATACATGATATTGTTACCGCTCAATACCTTTTACATCTTTGATGTTAGACACCTGTAGCTCCCGAAAGTCATTGCTATCCAAATCCTGCTTCCAGATGCCATGACCGTCAGCAACAACTATATATGGTGCTTCATCCACTGATTGAGAAATATGACATTTTATAATGTGTTACCAGTTATGTAAACACTACAATAGAGCTCTGATCAAATGTATGAGTATAGTCACCAGCGTGAAGAGTTGATCCTTCAAAAGAGACTGATCTAGAACATCCACCAGGAGAACAAGCTCTGACAGATACATGGTACCGATGCGAGCTCTCCAGAGCTGATACTGTTGCATGTGTGCTAGTAACTCCACCAAAGCTTGTCACCAGCAGCCCATTCAATGAGCAGTTTACAAAATAAGTCCAATTGTGCCAGGCGGATGAACCTGCAGTGCGGAACAAAATTGAATTTGCATACTGAATCTCCTTTATAAGCCAATTTCAAACTCAACCAACCTTAATATAATAAATGATAAATTATCATAAAACACATTGCTCCAATAAGAAATCACTCATTCTTATCGAAGGCTACATGCTGCATGCAGTGATTATCAATCAGATTTGTTTGTAATAGTGTTTTTTTACTTTAAGTTTGCTTACTTTGCATTACTTTTAAAAAAAAATTATTTGCACAATGTTCCTGTAATAAATACCATCTTCTGTAAATCATCTTTAAATCATTTAGGGTTGCCAAGTTTGCAATTTATTAGCAAAATACTTTTAAATAGCAAGGGATGTTGTTCCATAAGTGGTCATTCTTAAGATAAGATGAAGTTCTTTAGGCTATAACTATGACTTTTAGGTAAAAGAGCGGCAACATTTGAGGTTTTGCATATTTGTACTGTGGTCTAATCTTTAGGCTTGTTTTGATTGGTCATTGTCTTGTTTTTTGACGCAGATCTGGCAACCCGAAATCATTGCCCACAAAGAGAGGCGCTATAGACGGTTTCATCGGACGCACGCGCCTGGCCAGAACATATTTATTTTAGATTTAATTTATATTAAAATGTTATTGTGTACTAATTGTATTAAATTACATTAAAACTATTCAACAGTTAAGTTTGGGCCACATAACGCTTTAACAGTCTAAAGAAAATAAATTGAATATTAACTTAAATACTCACTTGCTCCGATCATTATTTCCGGTTTATCCCAGTACACATTTGCCTTATCTGATCCAAACAGGATTTGTAGATTTCTCGGTCTTTGTGGCACCGGATATGGTTGTGCCAATGGACTAAAATAGCAAATATTTCCAAATCCTTCATACTGACTACTAAAGTCATCACAGTCCATAGGGAATTCATTAAAAATGGCCACCTGACCCTGGCCAACCTGTTTATAAAATGCACGGCCATCTGTGAGCATGAAGAAACCATCCTCATAAGCAATGCTGGTTGCTTCAAACTTAACGCGTGTGTACAGTGTAACCGCATGTGAGCCATCCAGAGATACAGCTTTGAGTGTATGATCTCTTCTGTCATGAAAAATAACCCTCTTGTTGGGGAAACTGACCACCAAGTCATACAGAGCATTTGGTGATGTGTTCACAATATGACGTATCTCGTCTTGTTGGCCAGAAAGAGGGGCACGGAATATACCGTTGGGGAGCAGCAAGAACAAAAATCTGACGAAACACAATTTTTGTAGTTTTAATAATAATTTACTTTTTGTGTAAATTGGTTACAAAAAATACAAAATAGTGTTTCAAGATACTCACCCATTATATGGATCTGCAATGATGTCCAAAGGGTCACTGGGTAGGGTGAGATTTACATGGACTGGAAAAATACAGTCATCTATTCCACAATTAAAGACCTGCATTTTATTAAAACATGAAATAAAGAAGGTACAATAATAACACAGCGATTAAACAAACATAATAACCCAGCACAATAAATCCAGATGGAAGTTTTAATTAAAAGTAAATACTGTACACACTCTACCGCCGGAGACATAGTAAATCCTCTGATAAAGCCAGTCGACTGTCAGTGCTGTGACCTTCACATCAACAGAGTAAAGAAGCTTAAGATCCGAGCGGTCCGTGAGATTTTCTGCTCCTTTAACCCAAATATGTGTCCCTTCAGCAAAAAAGACCTTGTTTGAACAGTAGTGCATGGCCACTCCTGTGGAACCAAAATAACTTTACACCAAAGTAAAATCTTGCTGCACAGAGATTGTTGATTTAAAGCTCAAGAGACCATATGTAGGGTCACAGTGGTTCTTAAATAAAAATATTATATTAAAACATTACTGACAACGTGTTTACTTATCTTTCTGTTCTGTTCATTTGAGTGAACCGTTAACATTATCTTGTGTAACTAAAGTCTATTTGATGAAGTTAATATACATTTATATTTTACAAAACAGAACACAGTTAAATTTACACAATTAAAACAGATTATTTGGTTTCAATGTAATTAAATTGTTTTTAATTCATTCATTTTTAACATGTTTTAGTTAAACTTTTTAACCATTGTGTTATGTGCTACGAGTTGACATTATTATTATTTATTTAATTTTTTTAATACAGCTATTCATGTTAAACTTCTTATTTTTTTAGTTTCAGCTTGTTTCCCATAACATTACCATAACGTAGAGAAAAATTTGATACAAATGAGATTAAATAATATTTAGGTCTATATTTTAATTGATTTTAATAAACACTATTTTTATTCTATTCATTGTTTTAGTGAACAATAATAAATCTGCGACTATTTTAATTTATTGTAATCTCTGACTTGGACACTTGTGCTTAGTAGACAAATAGTAATGGACCTGTGATGTTGCTCTCCATGCGAGTGTCAGACAAACATTCTGCTGTAGTGAAGAAATCAGCATTCTTTTCTCTTCTCCTCAGTGTGTTCCACTTGGATGCAAACACCCAGCCGCCTCCATTCTGCTCTGAAACTCAACAGACAATGACCAATTATTTCTTCTTTCAACCGTACGTGCAGCTGCGAGAAATGATAGCAAATTGTGTAACACTGTGGTAACATGATGCAGATGCTGTTTTAACCAAGCTTGTTTCCAGATGAACACATCTGTTGCTCTTAAACAACACTCGAACCAGCCAATCAGATTTGATTGATTATCAGATGTTGATCCAAAAAATTGGATGTTTGATGATCCAGAAAATCATGATCTCTATTGCAGCATGTACATTTTATTGTGAGTTGCATACCAACTTGTTCTGGTGTTGTTATACTGGCTTCAGCTACAAAACCCTGACCTTCCCTGTTAACAGCGGCAATAGAGATCCTGAATGAGACACAGTGAGAAACAATGAGACTCACTACAATCATTTCTTTGATTGACATCTCCAGGAGGCCATCTCTACCTGTACGTGGTGTTGTGGAGTGTTGGGAAGAATGTGGTGAAAAAGACATTTCCTCCGGTTGCTCCACTGATGACTTGCTTGTTGGTGGTAAAGTTGAGGTTAAAGCCTAAGATGGGTCCTGCTGGTTTCTCAGGTGGAGACCAGTGGACGTCCACACTCTCTCCAGACACGCTCTCAATACTGTCAATGGAAGGACTGGATGGCACTTAAGACATGGCCACAAAAATGGATTAGCCTCCAGGATTAGTTTATTCATTTTGAAACCTGATATAGAAATACTTTTGCTTACGCCCAAATGATTCTGTTTGATACCAAAGGCTTTCTAAAGAGCACATGTGATCTTCTGCTATCACGGCCCAGACCCTGAACTTATAACAGGTGAAAGGTTCCAGCTGTTCAACACTGTATGTCGATTCTGTAACATTCTACAATGAGGAAAATAAAACTGTTCAATGCAAAGAAATTGTAAATGTTAAACAATTTAAAGGTCCAGTTTGTGAAATACAGCGGCATCTAATGGCGAGGTTGCGAATTGCATTCAACGGCTCACACCAGCCCTCCCTTCTCCCTTTCGAAACACTACACTGGGTGACACAGGACAAAGATGTTGTCATGTTTTCACCTCTTTGCCGAAAGAAATAATGTATTACGAAAGTTTGTCCGTTTAGGGCTACCGTAGAAACAACTTGGCAAATTTAATGTAAGGGACCCGCAATGTAAGTAGATGGAAATAGCTCATTCTAAGGAAAAAAACATAACGCTTCATTATGTAAGGTCTTCATACACCTCTGAAGACATAGTTATGTATTTATATTGCTTTTCTTTCAATAGATCCTCTAAAAACTTACACACAGCACCTTTAAGTAAGCGCATCTCATGAACATGACCCCGATTAACCCTCACTAAAAAAATTATTTTCATAGGATTAGTCGTATAATGCATAATATACTATAGGGACAGTTCATCCAAAAACTAAAATGCATTATCAATTGACTCTCGTGTTGTGTACAACCTGAATATGAATATTCCACGCAATGCAAAAGTCGAATTTTCATTCACGGGCATGACGACGCATATAAACATAACAGATATATATATATATATATGTACCTCTGCTTGAGCCCAAACCCCAGACAGACTGGGACCAGTCCATTGAGGAATATATAAAACATCAGACTGATTCAAAGCTTTCCAGGTCAAAGTGACATTATGAGATCCAATCCAAGATGCATATGGTGCTGCGAGCGGACACAGAATGTCTGAGGAAGATAATAAATAGAATAAATAAATCAGAAAATAGAAATTGAGAGACAAACTGTGAATTTGATTCCATTGCATGTCTACCTTTTGTCAGTGTTTTTACTCACTTTGGCAAATGAGATCCTTATACTCTCTGGAACCACTTTCTGTTGTCTAGACATTAAAGTAAATAAACACAGTTTAATTTTGGTCTATTTCTAAATATTGCATTAATAACTCTTTCCATCTTACCATGGGTTGCACTGAACTATCGAGGTGGCATTTGTCACATGATGAGGCTCCGAGACAAATGAATAGAAAAAAAAGATTTAAAAGAGTCTCTAAAGGACAAATCTTTTTCATTACTGAACTTCCAAAACCAAAACACAGCCTTCCACGACTTTAAATACAGCGTAAATGTTTACATGACAGCAGACATCACCAAACCCTAAAAAATATAAATCAACGACATGTAACCATGGCTGGAACTGGCACTTTCTGTAGTCTGTAGTCACCTGGTGCGTGCCTCACAGGTGTGTCCTGACCAGAGAGACGGGAACCGAGCAGATGTTTCGCAAGAAACTCTAAAATTGTCATTCATTGATGGATATCAAAGCAGAGAGGCTGAACTATGGACACTTGACTATAAAGTGTGGAAGTTGTTATCTTTACAGTTGTTGGAGACAGATACAAGGAAGTGTTTATTTAATGGTTAAAATGTAATTGCCAACAGATCAAATGGAGCCAAATAAAAGTGTAAATTTGATCAATGACACATGAACTGTTATTGAAACAATTGTACAAAGCTTTTTTGTGTCAGATATACTATATCCAAGATACTGCACAGTATATAACCACATATCTGACACATACACAAGCTTATTGAGGCCGGTTCCTCAGATTAAAACAATTGTTTTACAGTATGCTTTCACCGTAGAGGCCTATTCCATAACACTTAACAGAGTTCACCACTAGATGGAGCAACTCTGCATTACCATAACTTGCATTATTTAGGCTTGAATTATGTGCCTAAATTTATATCATTCTGGCATGCTTAAAAAAGTAGGTTAAATTTAGTGACGGGTGATGCATCTCACTCACATTATTCTTTCAAAAGATTACTGATCTACACTAAACAAGATTAGGAGTCATTTATTTTCTCTTGATAATTACAGTAAACATATAAGGAATGACACAAGTTGGCAATTCCAAAGTTATGGACGTGACATAATATTTTTACTAAACCCTTGTTGATAGAGTCTAAACATCAAATAATGTAAGTCTATGAACACATTTTCGATTTCAAAAAAGGGAAATAAATATGCGTTATGGATGTGACAAAAAAGGACATGGTTTTTGGGAGGCGAAATACTTTGTAGGATTTCTATAAAATAAAATGCACAATCCTGAAGCAATAATACCCAATAAACGGAGAAGGGATGCCTCCTTATAGAACGTGAAATAGTTACTTTAGTTTGAGGAATATGTCACGTTATGGATGTGACAATACTGAAAATGGCCCTTGGCTGACTATGAAAAATAATGCACTAAAAATAAAACAAATGCTATACAAATTTGAAGAGAGATCTCACATGGGTATTTGAACCACCAAATGTTAATATTTGTAACCATAGCAAAAACGTTGGTAAAAACATTATTTTTCCATAGTTAGGTTGACATTTTCACGGAATTGCCCGAATGTAACAAGGCAGATTATGTTTTGGGACTAAAATTAAATACAAAAAATGTAAATAAAACTAAATAATGAGTTTTATTTTAGCATATTTAAATAGTTAAGTTAAAAACGTGAGGTTTCCTCCTGAATTGCTTTTTAAAGACTATTAAAAGAATTTCCATCTGCTGGCCTCTAATTGGTTCTTTGGTGAACGTCATCTGTAATTTCGACATTTTAAAATAGAATTTCAGTTTTGTAATGAAAGAAAGGCATATAAAAACTCAATTCAGTCAAGAGATATACATTAGACATGTTGAAATGTGAATATGTTTTCCCACACATTACAAAATATTAAGATAAAAACAACGCAAGTAAGAAATTAGCTTCCATAACCCAAAAAACTAAGCTGACATTTACTATTAGTCGGTGCATGCGTTTTGATTGAACTAGATATAGGGGTTTTGATCATTTGCATATTATCAGTTAATAAATGCATCCAGCATTCAAATCTTGAGATACACGAGGACAAGATGTCTGATCATTTACAAAACAACAGGACTTCCAACCATGTTTGACATTACCAGTATGTACCACAGTAAACTATGTCGATAAGGGGACACTTTTTAAACCCACAAAGTCCTTTGTGATTGACCCAATGGTGTGACAATGAAGCACATGTACTTGTTTATGTATTCATCACATGAGGTCTGACCCGTTAATCAGGCCTTATAAATAGCAGAAATGTTTTTCCATTGTCTTCATCCAAGTTGTATCTACGCCAAGCCTAAAATATCACACAGTCGCAAACTAAGCACAGTGCGTGTTTAAAAGTTACCATTATGGTGCCATTTGTTTTTCTATTCTTGCTATTTGGAACTCCAATGATGCTCACATATAGTTTTTAATGTCCAATAATCGTGGTAACAATTAAAAGTAATAATGTTTTGGCTTATATAAATGAGCATTAGTTATCATGAACTGAAAAATTAACAATAATTTTACAGCATCTTAGTTCATGTTAATTTTAGTATTTACTAATAATTTTTTATATCAAAACGTATAACTGTTAACATTAGTTACTGCACATGAACAATTGTGTCAAACTTGAATAAATGCTGAAACTAAATCAATGTTAGCTGATGCATAATGTTAACAAATACCACCGTTTTGTAAAGTATTACCTTCTTTCTTACACACTTGCTGTGTTTAATTTATTTGAAGGATCTATTGTCAGAAATGCAATAAACATAACTATGTGTTCAGTATAAAGACCTTACATAATGAAGCGTTATTTTTTTTACCTTAGAATGAGCTATTTCTATCTACCACTGGTCCCCATACAGGGAATTTGCCATGTTGTTTCTACAGTAGCCCCTAAACGTACAGCCAAGCATCTTTTAGGAGGATGAGAGTCCACCTATTCACAGTCATGTCGGCATCATTCTGGTATTACAAGAGTCTCAATGGATCAATAATCTGGGTTTACTCCGTGCCAAGAAAAATCCCTACATCATTCCATTCATCAACACTCTTTCTATTGTTGTTTAACAGAGCTTTACATTCAAAGGGTTGTTTACAAATTTGTTTGGGTGGGCATCTGAGAAAACCATGCCATGCTGCAGTGTTTCACTGATGTCAAAAGAGACCGAAAACCAAGAAACAAAACAAATAAGAAAACAAACATGGAATATAACACCAACAAGAAGACCTTTTATGGAAGTTGTTTCACGTGAGTCATTTTCTGATTGAGAACATTATCATCATCTTTCTACAAATGTTTGAGTATCTATGAAAATCCCTCACACCTGCTTAAAACACATAAGAGCGAGTGTGCGCAGGGCTCTGGGACTCAACCGCATGCGCCTGAAACATGCAAGTTTGGTCGGTTGATTCTCTCAGGATCAGCCCGTAGCAAGCGCGCAAAGACCGCCGTGCGAGTTTTATTTAGACTGCAGAGGATTTGTGGGAACAAAGAAAATTTATTCTGGGAGATCCTATTCGTCAGTGGTCAGCAGCAGTCTAAGAAAATCCCTAGCAAAGCTATGAGGGATGAAGCTTCTTGATGCATGTGGCATTGTAAATTCACAGAGCACAGGGCTGACCGGTACTTTTTCTTGTCCCTGGGATAGATCGTGAAAACATAAATGAGAAATATAAATCATAAAGATTTCTTTGTTTATTACGGACTAACTTGTGGAGTCTGGTCTGTTAGTGAAGAGACACAAAAATTTGATTTTCTATTAAAATACTATGGCCTGTTGAGTTGTGTTTCCATAAAAGGCCTGATGTGAATGTGGGGATAAAAATAGTTCAAGGCATTCTTCTGAGCCCATCGCTCTTAATCCCTCTAAAGTGCTTTTTAATTTACAAATCCTGGCGAAGCGTCTGTCTACGGCTGATAGGTGTGTTAATCTAGTTGGTTGTGTGCGAATGCTCCTAAAACTCTTGTTTATAAATCATGTTTTGTTTCACCTCTTCTGCATGTTTATTGCACATTATGTTACCTTCCGATTCCAAATTTAGCATGGATATTACATATTTACAAATCTACGGTCTAGAAGAATGTTTTGAAACAATGCGCCCAAAAAAAGGCTTGTAGGAAAAAACAATGAATTAGGTAACTTCATGTATACAGCCGTGGGGAAAAAAATATGATTTTTAGCTTTTATGAATTCACTTTAAATAGGAATATGTTTTACTAAAATGTTTATTTTTGTTTCATTCTTCTGACATTATTTCTTCCTAATTTTATTGCCCAATTGAAATCGGACAGACTGACCATTATAACAAAAATGATGTATGTCTTGCAGATTTTTACAGTATTTGAAAACAACACAATACTAACAGTCATGTATTCAAGGAACAATTCAGAAACAAATATTTGAGCTTGATTTTAAATGACGGATTTCATGCGTTTGGGCCTTCTGTTTGTTTCGGTTGAATTTCAACTGACACTCGAAAGAAATGGACACAATGCGTGCAGGTTTGCTTTTTAAAGGCAAAACTGGAATCACCTCTTAAAATCATCTCTGGTCATCTAATAAATGTGCATGTCTGCGCCTTCTGGCAACACTTCCAGACCAAAGCTGTGAATCCCTCCTCAAATAACCTACATCCAAACACCCTGAAATTCATCAGCTGACCTCTCGCCACGATGCATCAGACGCCACCTCAATAGAATGTCATTTCAATGTGTCAGAGATGTTGGATTCACTCCTTATCCAGTGGAAAAGCAGCACCTTCTTTGACCTGACATTTCTGTGAGGAGCCATCCGTCTATACCGCAACTGTGAGGTGTTGACAGGATCCTCTGCATCTTCACTGTGAAGTGGCACGATCGCTCTCTCTGCAATGGCATAAAAACAGATGGAGCTTTGAAAATGGAGAACAAAACAAACAATGAAGGAATTACCGTATGATCTTTCATCCGGCTGGAGCCCACATTGCATTGCCCTCCTATTGTTTACTTATTAGCTCCTGTCTGGAAATGGAAAAATTATTAATTGTGTTGTTAAAGTTGTCAAGCACTTTTTTGGATTGGTGACAAACTAAACAAAGAGTGACTAATAATAATGATTTATGGCAAATAAAACTCACAAAATATGGAGATAAGGAGGTTTTAGAAGGACAGCAGTGATATGATATATCATTATTTGAGTGATTAAATTAATTGGCCTAAAAAGAGATGGATTTAAAGATGAATTTGACTGATAGGGTTATTTATTTAATTGCAGTTAAAGGTGCAGTTTGTAACAATTTTGCAGTAAAATATCCAAAAACCACTAGCCCAGTGTTATATATTATTTTCAGATGAGTATCTAAAATATCTCAAATGTTTCAAACTACTTGTAAATCATAAAAAAAATCACTGTAGCTGTAGCTTTAATATCACAATAATAGGGTTATCGCAAATTCTTTTGACCACAATAACTGTGTAGCGAAAATCTGATATTGTCACAGCTTATAAACACTAAGAGCTATGGCAGGTAAAACAACAGGACAAAATTACATGTACGAATTTAGCAGATGCTTTTACAGTGCATTCAGGACGCTTGGCTGTACTTTTATCATGCATTTTCTGGCTAGCACAGCTAGCGCAGCGCTCAACCTGTTGAGCCGCAGGAAATTCTGAGTTCATACTGTATCACACAGTACAAGATAAAAGCAAACCACATCCATAGCTTAATCCATCACCTTTACATTTTTGTTTACTACTGCGCTTTTATTAGAGAAGAGACTCCAGTACCAACAGTGCTTATGCCGTGGAATCAAACACTTGTGCCTCCACATAGCTGCTGAACAGCAGGAGATTTGGAATCACGCCAAAGGCAACAACAACGAATCCAAGGAAATCACAAACAGCACACTTTCCTCTACCCCTCCCTGGATGGTAGATTAGAGCGGCAAGCTTTTATTTTGTTTATCAAAGCTTGATTTTAATTATCCAAAGCTTGCAAAGGAGTCTCCACTGTTTTTACTTCCCAAAATTATTGCGTTAAAGGGATAGTTCACCCAAAAATTAAAATTCTGTCATCATCAACTCACCCTCTTGTTATTTCAAACATGCATGGCTTTCTTTTTTCTGCAGAACACAAAAGAAGATATTTTAAAGAATGTCAGTAACCGAACCACGGCGGTACCCATTGTGTATGAGTACCACATTGGTGAGTAAAAGATGTTAATAAAACCTTAATGCATGTATATCTTTAAGACACTTATTAGTATTTTGTAGAAAAAGCACTTGTGTCGATATACAGCATCTGTCAATTTGACAAATTCCTGCTGTAGCACTCCACTATCAATATTCACTGTAAACTATACCATAAGGTTTGGATAGATAATTGTTCACCATAGACTTCCTGCATTTGTGTGTTATCAAAACAAACATCAGACAGAAGGTTAGATGCAAACAGGCTTGTCTGCATCTACCCTGATACACGAAATTCCATCCTCCTGTTTGGTATCTCCTCCCCCTTCAGTCCCTCCTATAAACTTTGTAGCATGTCGTGAGAGGTCGCGTTGAGTACATCCAGCAGGTTCACTCTGTGCCTTACGTTTGAGGACGATTTGGATCTGGCTGCTGTTTTAGGGGTAAGATTTTAAATCCTCAGTTTTATGTTCATTTAAAAACATTGACTTAAAATTACTGCTCACTGAATTATGTTGATCTTTTTATTTATTTAACATTTTACATATTTTGAAGATTTTTTCCATTGCTTGATGTTACATTTGGTTTACATCAGGTAGAGAGTGATCGAAATAAGAGATGTGCAGAATATAAACTGTCACGCAAAAAGCACATTTGCATTCTGAACTGAAATGTCCCTCACATAAAATTTGTTTCCATGCAAATTAGGAGGCAGCCAACAGTGTATTCATATTTTGAAAGTCTAAATAAATAATTGGTGTATTTTTGAAGTAATTCTTTTTATTTTACTGTACAAACAAAACATTGTCTTTGTGTTTAGTCTTTTGAAGTTGAATAAAAGTCTACCTGCCTTTATTTAACATCAAAACAGTTCGGTAACAAATGCCAGTGTTTACATTACAGCATCACTGGTTCAAAAAATGGATCCTTGATAAGTCCTTCGATCCTTTGCCGTGATATTTTTATCTTCTAGCTGATGCATGTTTACACAAAGTAAAGGAACAGTTTATTTAGAAATGAACTTTCATCATTTTCTTGACATTTATTTTTAAAGTAAATAATGACCAGAGGCTGACCAGCAATATTTCCATATGATACATGGCCTATGTACGTCTAAAGCTGTGTGCGAGGAGAGGCTGTGGATTGCTGAATTTCATGAATTTAAATCTGGTTTATGACATGAGAATTTCGTCTTAAAATCTTTCATCATCACAACGGTGTCCAGGACATTTTCAGTAAACCCTGTGCTCACCTTCCACTTTCATTGAATGTTAAATAACTAAATCTGCTCACACGCATCAATGTAAAGAAATAATCAGTGAATTTCTATGTAAGTTCAGGGTTACAGTTTCATAATTTTTATAGTAATTCAAATGTACATCTACAGGGATTGCATGGTCTTACAACATCCGCTTCATGCTGTAGTGACATTTCCCTTCTACAATTCTCCCGAGCCTCGTCTCTTTTTAATGCTCAATTAACTTGGTTAATATGTTGTTCCCGCAGTATCAAAGGGTGTTGATACAGAATGATGTCCTCCTATAGGAATATGGTCGACACATATGAGCTTTAGTGGAAGCAAAACTAGCACTTCAAAGAAAGTATTAATGTTTGCAACATCATTTAATTAAGAGTGAAGAAGAAAAATCGACTGTTAAAGTCCCAGTGAATCTGTCAAGTTCAGTAAGCACATGGCAAATGGAGACAGTTGATAATGATGTCAGTTGGTAAAAGTGGTTGTTACTTATAAATGCATTTCATTCACAGCTTTTAACAAGAGTGCCGTCCCCAGCAAAACTGAACTGATCAAATCAATTATATATATACACACATATAAACACACACACATATATACATACATATATATACATATACACACACACCCACACATATATATATATATATGTGTGTATCTATGTGTATATGTATGTATATAATATTTACATATTTATTTAATTGTAGTTCTTATTTTTGTGTTGTAACAAAAATTGTTTGTTATTTTTATTATTTTTTATTTCTATATATAAATATTATAGACACATTAGTATATATTAATATATATTTTCCTTTTTTGTTTATTAGTTATTTATGTTAAGTGACAAGTTTTTGCTAAGGCAGCCTTTCTAATTTTCATTTAGTTTGAGGGTTCTTTAAATAATTTGATTTCAACTAAGAGAAACATTTTAAATAGTTTTGGAAAGTTATTTATAAACCTGTAGTGCATAACAATATATTTAGCTACAGTGTTTTAATGTTTAAAGCAGCACATTCTCAATAGAGAATTGATGTTGAAAAAATATTTATTTAGAACGCAGATTTACAACTCATAATCTGTCACCTGTCATTATTTGTTTCCTAAAACATAAACAGTCTGAAATGAAACCATCTCTCCTTTATTTCCCATGAAGCACCACTAGAACCCAAACACCATCATCTGCTGAAATCCCTTCTCTTTGCTCACCCAGTTCGCAGTCTTGACTCTCGCCCCTTGGAACCCACCAGGATGGAAAGAGTGCAGCACATGACACGGTCAGCCATTCGGAGGGCATCCAACATCGAAGTGAACCCGCAGACCAAACGCAACTTACAAGATCTCATCATCAACTTCTCCCTCATCCTCATCTGCCTTCTGCTCATCTACATTATCGTCTTGCTCATGTGACAAAAGGACGACAACCGGCCAAGATCTTGGACAGTTTTGGGAAACTGAATCTCCTTCTGATGATGCGACACGTGTCAATTTGCTGAAATGATTGCACTGATCTTTCTCTTTTTATCTTTGTACAATATATTTGACCTCTAAATGCCAATGAGTTACACACACGCATAAATAGAAATAGGCCTATATGCTAACAAAAAGCTGGATGTTGTTCACAAAAGCAGAATGACATACAAAACATTAACTCATGAGGCTGAAAATGTCTCTTACACCGATGTCCAAAACTTTTTCTTAGTAATCGTTTAGTTGAAATGCAAAATGAATAGTCTAGCCTCAGAAATCATATATGATTCACAGAGAAAAGCATGTGGACACTGATGCAAACTCGCTTGTACATATTGATGTCTCTTACATAAAATGATCAGAAAGTACAAATATAGAGGTTATGTGGATATTTATAAATCCGCAAAATGTTCATATATGTTCTAAAAGATTAAACGAAACTCAAACAGTCTTCTTTTTGAAGTCTTTGAAATTGCAGCACATTAAAAAGCACTTAAAATAATATTTCAAGTACCAAAAACTACCACCCTACAAAAGACGCTAATTTCCACATAAGATGTATTAAAAACCTGTTTGGCATAGATAATATATATACGATACTACCTGTTTTTTTGCAGTTGATAATGTATCGTTTGTAACAGACGGCACAATACAGATATGCGTGTTTGTGTGATTTATTGTCAAAACTGGCAAGACATTGGTATTCCAACAGTTTCAGTCCATCCAGAAAAGACATTTCTATTATAGTATATGAAATGAATGTGCATCTTATTTCATATTGAATAAATGCCTATATCAAAAGGGTAAAATAACAAAAATCACAGTGAAATACCGAGGACAGACGATGAACTATTGAAAACCCAGTTTTACATGCTCTTTAGTTGAGTGTCTTGAAAAATTTAAAAGGAGAAGTACTGTGAAAATAGCTCTTGTTGTTCCTCTTCTTTTGGTGCTACAGTTGCGTCCTCAGACTCAAGAGGGCTGTACAGAACACACAGAAATCAAACACAACCAGTCACACTATGGCAACTTTAAAGATAACATCCTAGTCAAACACTGCACGCGTTGTCTTGATACTACATTGCATTATGTACACAGCGGCCCTCAAAGGTATTTTGCACAATCAAGCCACATTTATTGTAAATGTGTATGAATGTAATTGCATTAGATTTGGGGCCAGATTGCGGCAGCGTAAATGGCTCTTTTGATGTAAAAAAACCTACTGTCTGTATCTACTGAAGACACGCAGCGAAAATGAGTGCTGAAAAGGCATGGACACTGTTTTTGTGAATGACCTTATTGCATAGGAGTTTCCGCTTCAGACGCTTACTCTCTGGGAGATTATTTAAATGAAACATGCAATACAAATTAATTTTCTAAGGTTTGCGCTCCTTATTGTATTGTTATTTTGGGGTTTTATTTAACGCCCCCTAAAATTCTTAAAGTCCAAGTGAAATAAAAAATGACAATGTCAATTTTTTCATTAAAATATTGCAGCGTTTATAGTAAATAGTTTATCAATGTGGGTCGTTCTCTTTTTAAAATGTGTGGGCCCTCATAAACTTCGGTTAAAATCTGAAAATGCACTTCCGGCGGGCGGAGCATCTGTTAACCCCTCCCCCTTCAACTGTAAGTCTGCTGAGAGTTCCATTTAAAAATGCAACGGCTGTTTTTATAGATCCAATCAAATTGCAGAGAAAGACGAAAGCCACTCCCACCATTTTCTCATTCGAAATTCCATAACACTCGGAAATGCTACAAAATGCGGAAGTAAAAACTATTGCACCTTCCGGTTCACAGGGACTTTAAACCCTGCGCTAATTTGCGCTGCTCTTGGTAAATTGCATTGGTTATTACGGCAATGAGATATTGCAACTGTGGTTTTTAATGAGCGCCTTGTTGGTAAATCACCCGCAGACATTTCCGCTCTCACGCTATTCTTCCCTGTTTAGTTCATCTGGATCGCATTAACAAAAATACAACACCAAGTATAATATACAGACACTGAGTAAGCAAACTTTCTAGGCAAAATGTAAAAATAAGATGTTTGTAGAGTTTTAAAAGATAAAACAATTATTTATATATTTGTGAAAAACCCAAAAAGGAAAAATGTAAAAATGCATGCAAAAAATAGTCCGATTTGACTGAAACTTATAATTATATATGTCCTTTAGAATGACCTTGAGGCCAGTTGTCTTGAAACGTCTTGAAAAAAATGAATGAAAAGAGAAATGAAAGGAATCGTTCATACATAAATTCTGTTTTAGAAAATGTCTGTTCTGCAGAAAAAAGAAAATGATACAGGTTTGGAATGACATAAGATGATAGAATTTTAATTTTCAGCTCTATCTCTTTAAATATGTAAAACAATGCAGCATTATGTTTATATGGCATTTGCATTCTAATGCAAAGAAGTGTGGCTTGAGTGTCCAAAACACTTTTTCAGGCCAGTTTATTTTCAGTCAGGTATTGTTTTTGCTTTGGGTGACGGCAGGAACAATCCTATAATGTGACATAAGTAACTATCGCAGATTGACCAATGGAAAGCTGGGCTTCTCTGTTCAAGCATCGAATTAACCCCAGGCACCAAGCAGTCATGCTGAACTTGTATTTCCTCTAAACGATAAATAAAATATGGGCCGGTGCAAGGTGCTGTATAACATTATCCCTCAGCCCGAAGATTTGTGCAAGACTGCCGCCACGTACAGTAACTTGGAAAAGAACATCACGAATACCACAGATATCTGGAGATCATTTGAATAGCTCATTTTAAAATCACAAAAACAACATATGCATGAAATGTAAAGGATGGAGTACAGCTAATGGGCGGGGCTACATTCATGTGTTCTTGAAGGCATGTGCGATGATGTCATGAGATCAACCGCATGCTCGCTCAGGCATTCCAATGCCATTGTGTGATCACACACAGTTTGTGAAATTTCAGTCCTTCTTCAGTCTCAACGGCGCAGTTTTGTGATTATTCAATAAACGTCAACTGTACACAACACACACACACACACCGGACAGAATGAATACACATGATTTACCATGCATATTAAAATAATAGCATTGGATATGAACTGTGTGTGCTGTTTAACCTTAGAGATGCACTAACAATTGAGACAAGTATATACACAATTCACTTGGGACACACGACTGTGTTCTCGCATCAAAACGTCAACAGACAGACTGTCGGTTCTGCCACTGCAGCGCAGGACTGAGACCGTGTGATCCAACCAATGGCAGACAGCTCTGTGGTTTAAGCATGTCTCTCGTACGGTATGTGAAGACAAGAACGTCAAACGGCGAGGTGCATCTCACCTCCGAGCGGAGTCGGCCTGAGGCGGAGGGGTCGAAGGGCGTTGAGCTTTGTTAGACCTGAGCTCAGGGTGGTGAATGGGGGAGTTGGGGAATGACTCAAGGCAGGACGAAGGAACGGATCTGCTCATTGCCCCTTCACTTGGGCTCGGAGAGCTGGCGAGATCGTTCGCAGGTTTTCTACTCTTATGCTACATTAAAAAGGACACACACAGAAAGGAATTGTGGGAGGTGGAAAGTGGCGTCGAATCGTAGCTTAAGAGTTAAAGGGACAGTTCACCCAAAAAGAAAAATTCGGTCATAATTTACTTCTGATGAACACAGAGAAAGATATTTGGAAGAATGCTTGTAATCAAACATGTCTTGGCCACCGTTGATCACCATAGTAGGAAAAAAGACAATGGTAGTCAAAAGTGCTGCAGATCTGTTTGATTTCCTACATTCTTCAAAATATCCCTTTTTTTGTTCAACATAAAGAAATATTAATTAAAAAATATTTCCTCGTATGGAAGTCAATGGTGGCCAAGAACCGTTACAAGCATTCTTCCAAATATCTTTCTTTGTGTTCATCAGAACAAATACATTTATACAGACTTGGAACAACTTGAGGGCGAGTACGAAAGTGAATTTTCATTTTTGAGTGAACTGTTCCTTTAAGGATGACATGGCAATGAATGTCATCATGAATGCAGACAGGAAGTAGAAATGGCAGACACTGACTGCTCTGTTAAAAATCTAGTGAGCAGATAAGATCTGTATATAAGATCAAATAAGTTATAATGTGATAAAGATGTGTCCTTCTCAGAATCTGCATTACGAAAATGAATCCAAGATGGCAGAAAATCTGAGATATTAATTTAAGAAACAATATATATTTATTTAAATAAATAATTTATTTTAAAGAATCAATAGAAAATAGTTCAATCTTATTGACAAGACAATATTTTACTTAATACTTGGCAGCTCAGGAGGTTTTAAAACAGAGCTGATGAAGGCATGGAAGAACTTAATGCATGACAGAACATGGATATAAAAGACAGACGATGGCGACTCAACAAACACAAACGATGCCACAGAAATAAACTCAGGGAACAGTAAAGAATTTTAAATAGTATTTTCAGAACAGCCCATTCCAGCAGTACCTTTGTAAAATATATAACCTTTAAAGTATTATTTTATAATATAAGTTTTATGCTGAGCTCCGTAAACTGTAGATGGAAGACCTTAAAAAAGCTTAGGATTTATGCACCTTTTATTCTGAACTCAGATCAGTGCGACTCTCTAACCTTTATAAGGGGGTTTATGACCCCAACATTAGGATTGGTGTTAAACACTTTGTTAAAGCCAGGCTCTCGATTCACCAACTCCAGCTGATAAAACTTCTTGTCATCCTAGAACAAAGAAACCACAATCAGACCGATTTATGTGCCGAAATAAAATCAATCTGACATTGACTTTCATCTGAACAGATGTACTGTAATGCTTGGCGATAACACATAAAAACAAAATCTGTCTTCGTGCTCTACCGCAACGGTCCATTGTGTTAAACTCTTACCACAAGCTTCTTCACCAGAGATTCTCTCTCACACACCATTTCTCGGAGGTCAGCTATCACCTGGAGATCTTCTGGTCTGCTCTCTCTGTTCCTAAACTTTTCCTCCGTTCCTTCCAATCTGCTCAAACAGACACAGACATTTATAATCATACATCTTAAGGCATCGTAAGGTGGTCATGGTGCAAAGACATTTCCAAAAAGCAGGTATCGGAATAATACAAAATGATAAAAAATTCAATCACTTATGTGGTTTCATTGTGCTTAGAATGCTGCTGCTTACATAGACAGCAAGGTCTAGTCTGGAAAGATTCTTGTATCTAATAATCGGTTTCGGTTATCTGCAGATGTGATGATGCACTCACAGAATCTGCAGAGCAGAGATCTTGTCTTTTAGCAGCTCTTGAGCCTTGTTAAAATCTGACAGCATGATCTGGGTCTCTCGGTTGTGGGTCGCGTTCAGCTCTTCAATCTCCCTCTCCAGTCGCTTGGAAAGGTCCTGTTCATGAGCCCTGTCAAAGAAAGGACATAATGTATAAAGAATGAGAGGCAATTAATTAACAGACTCTGTATAGTGCAAACATACAGCAAATATATAGAATAGACATACAGAAATTTGCTCAGATTTGTTTTAACCGTATCTGGGCCAAACAAACAGACTTATTTATTCAAACTGATTCGTCAGCTCCCAAAAGGACACAATCGTTTTTATGTGCTAGAAAGTAGCTCCTCATTTAAATAAACCCTTAGGAAAACAGCCTCATCTGACCTTGAGGTTTTTATATGGTGAGAATAGAGGACTGTAGTGGAGGCAGATAAATATTCAATTAGCTTCAGATAGACTGACCTTTAGATCAAAATAACAGATTGTGTATGCATAATGCTCTACACCCGTGTAGGATGTTTCAGCATAGTTCTTGCATAAAATGAATGTATGGAAACGGTGATGACTGTAATTTTCAGTTTATAAACTAACCTTTACATTAATGTACAGTAAAACCATGCGCCCTGCAATTCCTTGGCTGAATTTAAAAGCTGATAAACGCGGCCCTCAGCAGGAATACTGTATACCAAGACACCTACGAATCCAATGTTTGCTTCGCTTCTGTTCTCCTGTTATACATTAATCTGACTGTTTTTCATATAAAATCTTCCTATATTAATGTAAAGAACATTCTGTGAAATATGCTTGATATCTGTAATATTGACTAAAGCCATGTCAAAGATTGAAATCACAGTGAAATGAATGGTTTAAATTTAACATTGATGCTTGTTATCTCAGATTAGGAGATTAAAAGATTAAGACTGGTTGTTAAATTTGAGTTTTACTTTTATACAGAGCTATTTGTATTGGCTTTTAAAATATATAATTTTGATTCCCAAAGCGCTCTCACAGAGGTTTCCTGAGGTGCTGTTATGTGGAAACCCGGTCGGCTGCCTGAGCTTTAGAACACAGCCCCTATTTCTTTATATTTTTGTTCTTTAGGTAATGTTATTCACAGAGATGGAAGACAGAAAACGACGAGAGAAGACAGGCCAATGGTATCAGGAAGTGACAAGAGCCAGACTCAAGACATCCACATAAACACAATGGGCCTCATTCATGAAACACTCGTAAGTCTATAAATTCAGAGAAATATGCGAATAAAACGGACCTTACCGAAAACGTTCTTCTTAACGTCAGATTTCATAGTAAAATGTGTGTATGTTTATGATTTCCGATCATTCACAAACAGGGCGCATGCATGCTCATCACAATTAGCATAATCAAGCTAAGCAATAATGTAATTACATCTACGCAGTTCTTGCTTAAAGGGATACTTCACCCAAAAAATTTGTTTTTGCTCGCCTTCGAGTTGTTCCAAATCTGTATAAATGTCTTTGTTCTGTTGAACACAACAGACATTTTGAAGAATGTAGGATGGCAAACAGCACTTTTGATTATACCATTGACAACCATACATATTTTTTCCTACTATGGTAGTCAATGGGGAGCAAAATATGTTTGGTTACAAGCATTCTTCCAAATATCTTTCTCTGTGTTCATCAGAACAAAGACATTTATACAGATTTGGAACAACTCGAAGGCGAGTAAATGATGACAGAATTTACATTTTTCATTCCGAATTTTTATCCCTTCAAAAGCAAAATTGTGAAAAGTAATGCACTAAATCACACATCGTGGGACTTAACCAACATTGCTGAACATTCAGTTGCAATCCCACATTTTTAACCACCACCATGTATAAGGGACAAACATATCAGGTACCTGATGTGTATGTTTGCCTCACTGCGAACACGCAGAACCTCTTTCCCTTTAAGTTCCAGTTCCTTGGTCAAAGTGCTGATGGTCTCATTGAGAGTGTGGATTTCATGGTCCAGATCAGCGATACGGTTCTTTCTACAGTTTACCTCCTGCTGTAGGTCAGATATACGTCCAAAGAGATCTTGCTCCTGTGGGTTACATACAAAGAGATAAAACTTTCATCGCACGAACCACTGTGTGTCCAAATACACCACATGTCTAAAAAGACAACCACAAGTATAAAACTTGAAGCACACTTGAATGATTTGCTTAAAGTATCGGGAAGCTTTGTGCCAAACCCAGGGGCTTTCAAAATGTGTATATATGTAACATTGCCATATATATGTAATTATTAAGATGCATTAAGGGAGTGAGACAAACATGAGACTGAGAGAGAAAGAAATACAGAGAAGGAAAGATTATAAATCAAATAGAATGGAAAAGAAGTGTAAAGGCAGGTTATGAATTCCCCCCAAATTCAGAGCTCAGGAGCTCATTCTTTATTCATTGCGGTTATTCTTCAAATTCATGTAAAGTTCAGCTTAGCCTGGAGACATTTTATAATAGCCACTGCTTCCGGTTCTCAGAAGAACTTATGCTTACACTGTATTCTCAGAAACCACACGCAGGTCTCGAAGCCCAGAGTAGAAATGTATCATCTGTTTTTTTCTTTAATAAATCCAAACAGACAGCTAGCCCGACACTCACGCTGAAACATTAAGTTACAAGGCCAATGTGGGATTTTGGTATTCCAGTTGGTTATAGTGCTTGTGAAGGCAATTGAAATATCCCACAGACTTACCATAAAATAGCACAGAGACTTAGAAGTTTCTAAGCACTAAGCAAACAACCACAACATCGTAGCATCATCTTAGCAACACACGGCTGGCATGACAACATGGCATTGTGAAGTCACATTTTCTCCAAAAACTTAAACATTTTCTAAAAACTAGAAGAACTAGTGTTTCCTTTAGGCATAGTTTACTCACAATTAAAATTATTTCAACATTTGCCGACCCTCATTTCATTCCAAACATGTAGGACTTTCTTTCTTCTACAGAAGTCTCCCATTGTATCACAATGGTTTTGAATGACACAAGGGTAAATAAATGATGACAGAATTTTGATTTTAATCAAAGTAAACGGACAAAGCTGTCTTTAAAAAAGTCTGCTATACAAAGGGCAGAGCTCTAAAAACAAAATCCTGCAAAGCTGACAAAAATGATAATAATCTTTGAGGATAACAATGATACAAATCATCTGTGGCTATTCGGTTTTGCTCGGGTCAAATGCGCTTATCTAGTTCATAAAGTTCTCTTGGCCCTGTTGCTCTGACAGAATAAGCTTCAAACACAGACAGAATTCAGGCTACGGCCGGATCACGAACAAGCAGAGAACGTAATAAATAAAACATACACGAGGTCTTCAAACACCATCATTTTTAACAACACAAATATGAATGAATCATGACTCAAGTCAAGTCTTAATAAAAATATTATATTTAAAAAAGATTTCCTAGAAAAGAGTAGTTAATGAGTATATATTTTTAAAATGAATATGTTATGTATATATAAATAGTATGTATATAAGTGTGTAATATTTACGATATGTAATATTGTTTTTTTTTTAAATAACTTTAAACCAATTTTTGGTTGCAATGTTCACAGAAAATATTATTCACACAGACCTGAAGACGTGTATTTTTTTTATTTACCTTAATTTACCTGGTTTGCGGATAACCCCCATTTCTAAATGGTTTAGCCTTCCGGTGCATTTTGTTATTGAGGTAGTACTTCATAAAAATGTCTCACGTGTTCTTTGCAGCGCTCAATAGAGTCATCCAGCTCTCGTTTGGCGGCCTTGTTCTCCTTCAGATGCACTTGTCTCAGATGTTCAATGGCAGTGGCATGAAGATGATTGAGCTCTGACCGCAGGGAAGCTACGGCAAAAACACAAGTCAGTATAAACACAAGAAAATATCAAACACAAAAAATCAACATCCTTTTCCATAACGACTATTGGGTAGACACAATACGTGAGTCACAGCCTATTACCATCATAGTCTATTATCCTCATGGTCTATTATCTTCACAGGTTAAGACATTTAGACAGCGAGACATTTAACCCCACCGTGCGCCAAGAAGATTATCTCTGTAAAAAGTTGCTTTGGATAAAAGCATCCACAAACATATACTTACATAACATGAGCACATACTGCATGAAAAGCCTCGATTGACCCGATTCTTGGCTCTGAAACTGGGGTGTTGTGTGTGATGGTATATTTAATGGGGATGTGTGACTCACCCAGCATAGCTTTGCCCTCATCCTCCAGCTCAAAGCGTAAGGTCTGCAGCTCCTGCTCCGACTGTTGCCGGAGGATCTCTAGGGTCTGTCTGTGAGCATCTCGCAAAGCGTGTAACTCTTCCCTCTGTTCCTGCTTCATACGGTCCTCCAGGTCCTACACAAACACACACATACAAACAAAGGAGATGGTTAAGAATGAAAAATACATCTGCCGCCGCTTTCTAATTCTTTATTAATATTAGAATTTTAGGAAACGCATATAGAAAAGCACAAATGTAACTATGGTAATTATGTTGTAACTAAAACAAAATCTAAAATGATGTAATTTAGGAATTATTTTAGCATCTTCTAAGTAGCAACCCTCCACTTATGATACAAAATAATATAAGAATATAATGGAAAATATAATGCAACATATTGAATAACGTCGGATCCAAGTGCTTATATTTTTCAATACATGAAAAATGCATGTGTTATGTATTTTTCAATAATAATATATTGTACTATATGTATAATACGTAATATATTAACAATGCATCATACTATATATTTTCAAATTTATTTTTAATTATTTAATACGTTGTGAGTTAATACATAGGAAAATATACAGGGTCAACAGGCTAGGATGCTTTAAAAAAATTGTATTGAAGGATGCCGAGCTCTTATTGGTCCATCTGTTACTCCATGTCATATACTTCAAAACCTTTTTTCGAAATAACACAAAGTCTTAATATGCTGGCACCATTATATTTTTGTCTATAAAAAATGTCAAACATTTATGAACATGATCAAAACGATTTTATGACAATGAGAAATGACCCTTAACTTTTGAACCGTAGATTATTAAAAAAACACGCATGCAATGCATAAAACAAAAGCGTCTGCCAAATGAATAAATGTAAAAGGGATAACCTGCATCTATATGCAAGATGATACAATGATAACAGCAAAGAGCATAATTTAAAAAAGAGAATCATTCATTTCAACCCTTTACGGTCTCATTTAATGAATAGTTTTCGACTGAAGATTTGAAGAAGCACTACGAAATAGAGAAACGTCTCAATATTGACAATAATGTGTGATTCCTGGGTTCTCGCCCTCACCTGAAACACTTATACATGCAGGCTGCACATAAGTTATGTCTTGCACATGTCTGTTTATACGTGTGCGTGTTCGGCCGTGCTGGATCAGATGGTGCAGTTACCCTGAGCTCCATCTGTTGCGTGTCCTCCATATCCTGCAGGGCACAGCAGTGGACGTCCTGCAGGCGGCACTCTCTGTGCTGATGCTCCAGCGCAAGCTCCTGCAGCTGCTGCGCCAGGTGCTCGCGCTCCTGGCTAAACTGCGCCTGCAACTGCTGCAGGGCGTTTTTCGACTGTGACATCTGCAGCTCCAGGCTCTGCTTCAGCAGAGAGATCTGACACGAGAGAAAAAGGTTAAAAAGACTGAACTGCGGATGACTCGGATTTGGGAGAAGCTCACTCTTAAAAATAAAGGTGCTTCACAGCGATGTCATTACAGAACCATTGGTTCCACAAATAACTATTTATTTAAAGGTTCTTTAAAGAACCATCTCTTTCTTACCTTTTTATAATCCAACAAACCTTTTTTCTCCGCAAAGAACCTTTTGTGAGTCAGAAAGGTTCGTTGGATGTTGAAGGTTCCTTATGGTACAAATCATCCTTTGTTACAACACTAAAAATGTATATCCCTCATTGACTTCGCAAGGAGTGTGTAGGACTCATCTTAAATAAAATTAAAAAAATTATAATAAATAATTGTCAATGGAACCACACATGCCATAGAGATTTATTCTAGCTAGTGAGTATAAAAAACACTGCAAACAGTTTGTCATATTTTCCTTCCACACAAGATATATAAGCGTAGGAAGCGTAGAAATTAAGATTCGCATTTAGAGAATATATCTCCAATTACGTTTATCCCAAAGGCAAACTTTATTTTTGTTATATATATACAAACTCATTCAATTGTGTTAGATTTACAAGAAACAATGTACCAGTGGGGTAAGAACAATAAACGTGTATCTTATAAAGATATGGAAATCTTATCACACAGTTTTGATAATGGCATATATTTGTTGTTATTGCAGAACAACAAGACAACCAAGAAAATGAATTTTGTGCGATAAATAAAATTACCTCGGAAACAGATCAGGAAACAAAACAGGAAATCAACATGTACAGACAGGAAGCTGCTATTCAAATCTCCATGCAGCTGTGTCATGAGTTATACGAATTAAAAATTCATTTAAAACCAGTTTTTTTTCTCCCGTATCCCTAGGTAACCTGAAATGAGAAAAGTTATATATTCATAACAGCTCAATCTGCAGGAGAAGAGGGGTTTTAATTCTCTCGGACTGATAAATAAAATAAGTACAGGATTAAGATGAAGCAGAGAATATGGTGAGAGCATCTCCACATGCACCAAACGGCAGGCCCGAAATAGACACAGAGGCAATAAAATGAGGCCAACAAAGAGGAGAGCGTTTCACTGGAGCCTCAGGATGAGGTTATACTGCCTTTGAAACTTGTTTTAACATACTGCAGAGGGATTTATTAGATTGAGAATTACGTGAGGTTGAGACCACGTTAGAGTTATTGCACTGGATACGAAATGTGTCATGCAGCTTACTTTCTTTGACTTCCAGTTAAAATATCTAAACACCCTTTAAATAAGACACATTTACTACATATCAGAAGTACTGTAGAAATAACATGGCAAATTCCATGTAAGGGGACCCAGAAATAGCTCATTCTAATGCAATAAAAACATTATTTAAGGCTTTATTAGGTAATCTGCTTTTCTGTCATCCTCCAATAAATGACACATTGGACCTTTAAAACAGCAACCGTTTAATAGTCAGATAAGCGGCGCCTTTTTAACTTTGCGTTACCTGTTCCAAAAGGTCCTCCACCTTCCTCTGCCAGCTCTCTCTGGCTGCCATCATCTCCAGATCTCTCTGTTGGGAAAGTTGCGTCAGTGCCACCAGTTTCTCTGCCTGATACTCGGCTGTCAGCTCCTCTCGCATACCCTTCAGCTCGGCCCTAGAGATCATGCAATAACAAAGAGACAGATAAACAAAGGGCGCAACTGACAGACACAAGGATGCATTACTTTAAAACTGTTTATCTCGCATAAACAAAATAAATGTCTCATCTTACTACAGTTTACACAAATAAAGCATAATTTAATCCAAATGCACGGTTTGGGGAAAAGGATTTGTTGAACAGGTTTTGATGCAGGACATACTGCCTCCATTTAACAGCCTTTTATATTTGATTTAATGTGTGCTCCACATACCAAACAGACAGAACAGTCACGGTTTATTTAATTTAATGCAACGTGCAAATCTGAGCTCTATTTTTAGCACTGTGTACATCGTGTGCGCTTCGTGTTGCACCTCAGAGCGTCGGTCCACTTCAAGTCCAGCTCCTCCGTGATTTTGTCCATCTTCTGCTTCTCGTCTGTTTTGACGGTGATGATCCGAGCCTCATGCTGCTGTTTCTGGGTCTCGATCTCCTCCTGTGAGTGTTTGAATCGTGGATAATGATTCACCGCAGGAAAAGCAAAGAGACACAGTTTGCCGTAGAGCCGATTACAAAAACTAGATTTTAAGGCATGCTAGCTTTTTCCGCACTTTCCGGCCTTCAGCGGCGAACAAAAGTGACTGTTTTGGGTGCCTTTGATATTGAATGAGGCTTGATTTTTCTTTTAACATCACAGTCACGCTCCATTATCCATGTCCTATTGCGGTGATTGCCATATGAATTTGACTGAATTAAACACATGCGTCACGCTCCTACAGCATGAACGTTTTACCTCGACAGCCTGCCTCTTGTTTTTCCAGCAGAATGAGAGATTTACTCATTACGCAGGTTGTAAGTGATAAATAGAGTAAAAAGCAGAGTGTTTTACTTGTAGGTCTGTGAGAAGGTTGGATGTCTCTCTCACTCTCGCCCTGGTGACGTCCAGCTCGATGAGAAGCTTTTCCTGGCTGTCTTTAAGACAGGAGATGTGTCTCTCAGCGTTATCCAGATTTTCTTCGCTCTCTTTGACAAGATCCTTCAGATTAGCCACCTGAGATAAACCACAATGACAGTTTAGGGAAACTTGGATATGACAACAATGAATACATGTGGTAGGTCTCTCTGCAGAGTTAAATATACGGTGTAGAGGAACATTTTGTATGCACATTTACATTTTGAATGCTGAAAATTCTGTAATAAGAACTTCATGTTTTTAAGTATTAAAGGGATAGTTTACTGCCATCACTTGTTATTTTTAACCTGTAGGACGATTCTTCTTCTGCAGAACACAAAAGAAAACATTTGTAAGAATGTTTGCAACCGAACAGTGGTGGTACCCATTGACTTGCATTGGTTTTGTGTCCATGCAATAGAAATCAATGGGTACTGCCTTTGTTCAGTGACCAGCATTCTTAACAATATCTTCTTTTGTGTTCTGCAGAAGACAGAAGGTCATAAATATTTTAAATAAGAGGGTGAATAAATAATGACATCATTTTCATTTTTGGATGAACAAGTAATAAATGATGTGCATTTAAAAACACACCTACAGTACGGATAGTCCTTTTAACATAATTTCTATTACTATTTTGGATGGATAGTATTTGAATTGGGACACAAGATGCAGCAGCAGGTTGTCCGGCAGATCAACAAACAAATTTGAACTATTAAAAATCTAAAGGCTTTTTTTAGAGATTATCTGTGAAAAAACTGCAAGACAGTGGTGGATCTAAACCTCTTGGTTGGCCATATTCAGCTTAGTAGTAAGTTCCTCCCGTATGGTTTCCAACTGTTGCTGCAGGTGGTTCCTCTGCTCCTCCAATGACAGACATCGAATCTCGAACTGTTGTCTCATCTCCTGCGTCAGCAGAAATGAAAAGACAACATTAGAATAACAAGAGCAATTAAAGAAGAGATACATCTAGACAGTGTGACAATCTGCCGCTGGCAGATGGAGACGATTTAATTACAGCGAGGAAAAAGCGTTGCTGAGCAAAGAGACATTTTCAAAAAGTAATGTGACGTGATTGCCACGAGATGACAAGTAGATTAGTCTCGATATCCGACGTGAATCAGAGCTATTTTCGTGGCACTACAAAACGGGAATGATATCACTGTCACTTTGTCACCATTGCAATGAGAAACGGCTGTTTGCATAATCAACACCATTCAGCAGAAAATGTCTTTTAGCGGAGCTCTCAGGAGTGGAATAGATGATTTGGGAACAGTGGTAATACACCGGTCCTGTTTAACAGAACTGAATATTTATACCGTATGTTTAATTTGTCTTGCATACGGGAAGCCCAGCTTTAATACACTTAGGAGATGTTACACTTTATTTTTAAACAGTGTATTAAACAGAACTCAGAGAATAGCGAAACACGGCTACTAGAACAAATCCTACAGCAAACAGAAATATAAATTTGTCTTCTTTGGCAAATCTAAAGCCCCAAATCCTTACACACACACACACACACATATATACATGTTCTTACATTGAGTAACTGGCTCTTCTCTCTCTCTGCGGCATTGCGTGCGCTCTCCTGCTGGTCCTGGTGTTTCTCTTGTAGTTCCTCTAAGGATTCCGTATGGCTTTCTTTTAGACGAGACGTTTCCTCCTCGTATTTGGCCCGGACACGTGCCAGCTCCATCTCGTAGTTCTGCTTTTCCTCACGGAGCGACTGCCAAAACAACACAGCATGTTCATTTACACCCTTGGCCTTGTCAGATCTTAACAATGTCGTGGTGAAGACCATGATAATTGTTTCCAGTCGTCAGTGTTGGATTTGTTACCCTAAACACTTTTAGATGAGGTTCTGTATCTTTCAGCTCTACGGTTTGTATCAACGTCACCTATTTTAGGACATCCACATAAAAGCGTAAAAACTCTGCTATAAGCAGAAACAAATGAGAGGTAAAAAGAAACCGCAAAAATGATGACTGTTTGCAAGTTTCCTTCAGGCGATGAGGAATGAGTTTCCCTCACCTGCTGATTCCACACTGCAGTAACGTATTTCTTACTTAATATTTTGGTTTCGTTTTCCAGTTAAAATATATATATTTTTAGTAGTCACATTAGCTAAGATATTAAAGGTCCTGCGTGTTATTTTTCGGAAGATCTATTTACAGAAATGCAATATAATAAACATTACAATGTCTTTCAAAGTGTAAACGTAATAAAGCGCTATATGTTTTTATTACCCTACATACACCGCGTGTCCCCCTGCATGGAATTCGGCAAGTTGTTTCTACAGTAGCCCAAAACGGACAAACCGTGGGTATTCCAGAAAGCAGGGACAACTTATCTTCAACTAAACCCTGAACTCTAGGTTGATTAACCCACACCTTGCTTACTCTGGGTTCCAGAATTCAACCTCACGAAAGATACCAAGAGTTAACACGTGTCACAGAAACAACATGAAGACATTGTCAATGGATCACAGATTTCAGGAGTCAACATGGAAATGGCCGGGAAGCTTAAAGTTTTTCACGTTATAAATCTTTTTTTTTCACCGAAGGATTAAATCGGCATCTGTGTATAAAGTGGGTTATTAAAAACCATAAAAATCAAATTATTTAATTGATACTGTATGTTAACCACCTTAAATTAATTATTTAACTAAATATATAAATAGTTTAAATATATGCTCAATTTTTATACTGAAATATAAATATTATAATATTTACAAAAAGTGTAGATTTGTAACTGTTATTTTAATGTTACAAGAATTGTAAGGTGTGCATACTAGTTTTGCATCCAATCATATTTGGAGATTTAATAATAGACCTAATTAAAAGTATGTCCAGTATTCAATGTAAAAACATAAAGCCTTAAATTTATTAAGAACAGCTCACAATATTTTATTTGAAAGATTATTTTATTTTAAAAAGGTTACATCAGTTAAATCAGTTGTGAATGCTCAATCAGAAGGGCTGTGGCTGGAGTAGTAAAACTATAAAATGTTCAGATATTGTAGGCTACGTAATCTGTGCTTCCAATCCATCTTGACGCTCATCGAAAGCGCACGCATGCGCAGACAACCCCTGAAGCTCAGTAACATTTCCATGAAATGAACTAATCCTGGAACCTAACCTGCTCCGGAGTAGGTTATCTTCAGAGAGTTATATGCTTTGGTTATCTCCATTTTTGGAACCGAAAGGTTATCAGCTAACCTACCCTTAAACTTACCCAGGTATGTCACATAGCCAGCTTTCTGAAGTACCCTCCGACTCTACAAAGTGCGTTTCATAAATACGTTATCTACTTCGGCATAGAAGCGAAAACGTGACGAAATCTTTGTCCTGTGAGAGCCGTCGTAGGGCTTTTAAAAGGGAGTGGGGAGGAGTGGAATGAGCCATTGGTTGCAATTCGCAATCTCACCACTAGCTGCCACTAAATTTCAAACACTGGACTCTTGCAAAATTTGGGTCACATAATGTTTGTTTATGTTGCTAAAACCACCTAAAGATATTTGTACTGATAAAGAAGACACAAATACTAAGATATTCTTTTTTTCACAGTGGGCCCAAACTCACACAACTGGTCAATCTATTGGTTAAGCCAATGTTGCCACATTAAACTAAAAAAAGAAAGATTTAAAGCCCATAAAAGCGCTTTTTGGTGAAGTCAACCTTGTACAGATTTGCCTGTGCATTTTAAGGTGGGATGGGAGAATAAACTAAGAGAATAAAAGCCAACAAGTAATTTACCTTCTCTAAATTGAGGATCTTCTGGTGCTGTTGTTCTTCAAGTGTTTGCATCTGTTTCTGAAGTTCCTCTCTTTCTTCCTCCAGCTGTAGGATCTTCTCCTTCAGACGGTTCTGCTCGGAGCCTAGATCCCTGATGGTGGCCTCATGGCTCATTTGGGTAGCTTGAAGAGAGCCGATTTGACCTGTTGAAATAAAAAACTAACTTTGCATCAAGAGAATCGTTCACGTACGTGCTCATTGTACCTACGCGACAGGTTAACATAAAGCCAGCCAATCAGATATGAGGACTGGTGATATCAGCCAGTAATAAATTGTACATTTTTGTGCAATACGCATCAATGGTCAGTAAACAGACTGTGGGTGGTCGGTGGGCATGCTGTCTGTGGCTCCAGAATAAGATGACCAAAGCCCTGCCACACCACAATCACAACCTCCCACATCGCAGAGTTGTTCACTCTCATACAAGGCTAAATACATTTTATTTGGCCATGACATTATTCTCACTGGCTTTGTGAAGAATTTCATTGGCCTGCTGCTGAACTCGATCCCTGCTTCCATCCAGCTCATATTCTGTGTCCTTTAGCTGCATCACCCAAATCTCGCCGTCCTGTATCACCTCCTCCAGCTGCTTGTGTAACTCCTGCCAAAAGAGAAGACTCAAAATGATTTCGATAATTCTGAACTCTTCAATTTAATATATTTATTTTGATACAGTTTAATGGTGTTTAGTCTGGGCGCTTTGTTTCTAATAACAATGTCCAATAATAAAATGTTTTAGATTTTTTGTTTAAAGGGATAGTTCACTCAAAAGTGAGCATTCTGTCATCATTTACTCATTTCAAAATTCACCTAATGTGAATAAAAAAAACAACCCCTGAGATATCAAAGTGCACATTGCCAAAGTAACACCCATCTCTATTCACGGCGCGTGCTGAAATCCGCACCTTGATCGTGACCTCCGCATTGTTGAGAGACGCCTGCAGTCTGTTGGTTTTGTCTCTGCTCTCTCGCGCCACCTCCTGAGCTCTGTGTAAATCAGCGCGGAGCTTGCACAGCGTCCTCTGAAGCGCTCCCTCTTGCACCTGAAACTCCTTTCTCAGTTCCACCTCCGTCCTCTTCCAGGCCAGCAGGTTCTCGGTCGTGAGCTGCTGCGTCCGCCTCATGGCCTCCAGCTCACGCTCGTAGAACGCCTGGGCCTTGCTCAGCTTAGCATCATACTCCTCCACCAGCCGGACCTTGTCCTGTGTCAGCTCCTCCACGCGCTCCATCAGCGATTCCAGCTCGTTACGGTGCAGCTCCGCCAGCTTCTCCTGCTCCAGACTGGAGGACTCGCTCTGGTTCTGCTGGCTTTCCAGCAGCTCCTCCACCTCCTGCTGGTGGGACGACTTGAGCTCCACCAACGCCCGCCGTTTCTCCTGCTCGAACTGAGCCTGCACCTGGCTGAAAGAGCGCAGCTTCTCCTCGAACTCGTGCCGCATCTCCTCCACCTCGCGGGACATGGAGACCACGCGCTGCGTGTGCTGGGCCTCCGTGCACAGCTGCGTGTCCTCCATGCGCTGGCGATACATCTCGAATTCGGCAAGGGCTTGACGTTTCATGTGCTCGTGCAGTTCCACTGATTCCTCCAGGGACTGCAGGCGGCGTTTCAAGTCGGCCTCGTCTCCGATCTTGCTCTTGTAGAGGAAGATCTTCTCTCGAGTCTCCGTCAGGATGTGCTGCACCTCATCGTCGTGAGCCTCCTTGAGAGACTGAATCGCGTCTTCGTGCTCGTCGTTTTTCGTGTTGAGGGCATAAATGACCTAGGAGATAAACAGTTAATGTTTTGGCATCTCTTTTGGATCTTCTTTTTAATACCCAGAAACACTCGATAATGCATGACATGAAAAACTAAACTACTAAAAGAGACAAAAATACGAATAGTCACTTTTCATAAACCTAAGGGATCAAACTTTATAATATAGGTAGGGTCTATATCAAAATTCACTTCTGCAGTCATTCAGGTTCAATCGCTTTCTCCACCCAAGCATTTCATAATTTTCACGGTTCTCTTTCTTTGCGCTTAAGAGTTTCACATCAAAGCAAACAGCCTTCACTTGCTGCTCGCGCGCTGCCCTGCTCCTTTTCATCTTGAATTGATTCCTTTGTGTCGCATCCCATGTTATTAACATACTGTGTAAGACATTCTGTGTTGCACAATTTGTAATTTTGCATTGTAGCCTTAAGTAGGTTACGATACGGTACCGATATCAATTTATGACCAGTGAAACTGAATTTTCTTCACAGCTCACTGTAATGCGTCAATCATGTCATTTACGTCTTTAAATAACGACGAAGAACAGCAATTATCCTTGAATTTTATTAACATTTATATTCTGTTTGGGAGATTAGTTCGATTTTGAATATCCTGTTGATGCGTCACAGCTTTTCCTAATCTTGATTACTAACAATTTTGAACATGCATCAAGCATTCATTATTAAAAATGCAAAAATACGTAACAGCACAGATAAATGCAGTGCATTTATGAGATTCTCTGATCTGATGGTGTTCACGTATAGCAGCATATTCCTGCCCTATTGCATTTTTCTACAATGTGTTTTACTCCAGAACTCTAAGCCAAACAGAAACAATGTTATTGTTGGTACTGCACATTTCTGCAACGTGGTTACATGCATGCTGTGACAAACCGGGCTTCCAGCATCAATAATATCCGCCTGCTGGCTTTTGTTTGGGTCAGGAGAGCATTTTAATTAAAATATTTGCTATCTGTAATAACAGATTACTGTTATTGTTTTTACACGTAACGTCACCATCCCCTGGGACCCCAAACACAAATCAAGACTGATCTTTGCAATAAAGATGCACGCAGGACTCATTACATAAAGGTGTTTGAGAGTTTTTTTGGAAACTAAGCAAAGATTAGCAGCTTGCAAATCGTGTCCAGGATTATAAACAGATGTTTGCAGCGGAAATACCATGTGGTTCAAAATTGCAATATGTAGGGCATCTTCTCTGGGGGATAAAGATTAAACATCACGCAAAATATTAAAGTTGTAAGAAACTGCGGAAAAATGTGACTACATTTCATGCTTCCTCGAAATCCAAAGCAATCACCAGGTCAAATGATGATAATACTACCAACCTTAGTGAGTTGTGCTATTTTTTTACTCATCTTCAGGTGCAGGTCTTGAGTGTACTCCATGCACAGAGCAGAATCGTACAGCAGATTGCTGGATGTAGAAGACGGACTGGTCCCCGATCCAGAGGCAGCAGGAGCATTGTTGCCTGGAGCTGCGCTGTACGGCTGCTGCCATCCCGTTCCCGTCGCCATCTTCACGTACCGTCACGACAAAAAGATCCCCGCGAGTGGGTTAAGGATGATGCTGCGACATAGCCGTCATCCGTATGAATCCATCCAGGTCGAGCGTGCTATTCCTCACCCACATGCTAATCACTGCATTGGAGAGCACCGATGAAAGGGTTGCGTGTTCAATATTCGAGGAGATTTCAGTATTCCGAACGACTGGCATTAGCTTATCTCGATGCGCGCAGAGGCATGTTATTTGTATCTTTTAGTGAACGCATGCATGACAATGTGACCGTGCATCCTCACACGCAGCGGATGCGGAGCGGGAGAGATGTGCAGACCGAGAGAAGGAGTGAGAGAGTTGTAAACGATGACGTAAGAGCTGTTAGGTCAGTAATGCGCGATCATCTCGTTTTCGATTTTATTTATATACGAATACAAACATGTAGAAAATGAAAACGATCAAATGACCTAAAATGCTAAACAAGCACCATGTCAATTAAAACTAACTGACACACAGCTATCGCATGCAGTGCATCTGTGCTGTTATTGCGTTCGGCTGATGGTTCCGATGGCACATTTCCGTACGGATTTAGCAAAATCTTAAATGTTTAGGAAATGTCGCATAAAGTATTTCAAGTGTGTTGCGTTAGCCCATACAATGCACGACATCAAATCATGCTTCACAAATCTACCTCACGTGCTTTCAAAAATCAAATGCATGCCGCGTTTGGATTTAATTTATCAATGACGCACCGAGTCCATAATCGTTTTTTGGTCATTAATGCCCCCTACTGGTGATAAACCTGATGTCCACAACTGATGCCAAGAAAAAACAATGCAAGACTTTGCAAAAGACTTATCTGAAGGGCGCGGTGTAGGTCAACATTGTCCTTTCAGCAACACACCAAAGTCAATTGTGATGCATACCACATCCCAAAGATATTGCTAAACGCATCATTCCGAATAACTCACCAAAAGCACACAAGTATACACATTTACTAAGACTCTGGTACCAAAGAAACAGGAAACCAGCAGCATACTTACCAATGAACAGACGTGATAAAATCTCGTCTTCTTCCTTGATATTAGGCCTCAAACCAACACTGCTTCCTCCAGCGTTTGATCTGTAGCGCGCGTCTCATATAAACTTACAAGCGCGGTGTTTGGTCTGGACTGAGAACATTGTTATTTAGTAGTTCAGTGAGAATTCGTTTTGTATTGATAAAGTGACAGGTGTAAAACAGCCTAAAAACTCAATAGGCCCAGCAAGTAAACTTTCTAGAATTCGAGTTGCTTTTAGTTCATTTGAATTGAATATTTCTGGTTAAGTAAACCAGGTTGCTGCTGAAGGACACTGGCAGGGAAACATTAACCGGCTCCATATCTTTACACAAACTGTTGACGGATGACGTCAGGGTGAATGACAGAAAGGGAGCTTTTAAACACGCGCTGGAGACACAACGCTCTTCCTCGATCACGCGTCAACATCATCGCGGCGTTTGCCTGGACGCGCGCTTGGATGCAAGTGTGTACTTGTCATTTGAAGAACACGCCGTGGTGTGAAACTTTTACCTTGCGGAGAGGCGCCTGTCCCTCGAAAGTTTTTTATTGAACAGGATGAAACAAGCTAAAAGCCCATCGGAGGTTATTGACCTGAACTTTCTGTCTGCCGAGGAAGAGGCAGCGATCCGACGAGTGCTTCTGCGGAATGAGGATTTGAAAAGACTGGAGACTGGACGAGTCAGGTAGGACGTGGATTTTTGACTTTCCTGGGGCATGCATGTCGTGGAAGGGTAGACTGTTGTACGAGTATGCGTGCTTAAGTATGCGTACGCACTTCCAGTCTCCGGTAGCTCACCTGTAAGTGTTGGACACGCATGAATTAAAATGTTTGTTCATAAAAGCATTTTAATCTCAAACGCAATTGCAATGCAAATGTTATGAATCGGTTTAAATTCACGTCTAGCTTATTTCCCAGTTTTGCTTGGTTACTAAATAGGCCTATACGTTTAGTAGCAAACAGTTCATAAGAAAGAATATATAAGTAGGAAAAAATAGTAGAAAAGAGAAAGATTAAAAATAATACATGGTATTTTATCAAGAAAAATGGAAATCAAGGGAAACAAGTGCACAGCATAAATCGGAAAAAGAGAATATGAGAAAATGCAAAACTGTTATGTTGGCAGACACATATCTTTTTCTCACGCTTAATTGACATGTTTCCATTTCGTGGTTTTTTATTATTTCATATTGCCCTACTATTTTCCATATTTCATAAGAATGCAAACAAAGAGTGAGTCGGTTTGTCCAAACCAAATATAAATGACAAACGAATCATATTATAACAGTAACAATGTAAGAATTAAGTTACAAAGGTGGCTACACATCTGACGTTGTCTTGGCCAAAGTTGTTTAAAGCATTAGTCTGTGTGTAGTATCAGATACAGAGCGCTGCTTTTGCTTGTTGTTACACCAGGAAACTGAGGCAGTCAGTCCCCGACCTTACTCAGCTCAAGATTTTGTCAGGTGAGTGGTTTGAGGAGATCAGGTCCAAGCGATACGGACAGCAGACCGATGTCACAGCGGTAGTGAGATCCTCCATGAGATGTAAGAAAACAGCAGGTGTGTGGCAATCCGTGCTCTCTTTATAGAACTCACGCTGTTAAGAAGAATGTTATCTTGCAATATAAACACACACCACACCCCTTTAGTCATTTCAAATGATTCTCACCCTTACTGTGCCCTGCATGCCTTCGGATGGCTAGCAGGCTACAAAGCTGTATTCGACTGTTATGTACTACTCTGCCTTTTAATTGAAAATCGCATGATGCAATATTTTTTGAGTAACCCATACACAGTAGAATTTACTGCATTTGCTCGCTCTTTCTCTCTCTCTCTCTCTCTCTTTCTCTCTCTCTCTCTCTCTCTCTCTTTAATCTCAGCTCATAAATCCAACCCTTTTCTGAATAAAATAGCGGAGAAGACAGAAGGTGAAAAGGAGACATGCACTACACCGCCAAAGTAAAGGCCTTCATTTTACAGCTGCCATTTCACACAAGTATTGAATGGTGTTAAATATCGTCGCTTTTCTTTCTGAAACCAATGTCCAAATTCACTGGATAAATGGGGAAAACTTTATAAAATGAATGAATACTGTGTTGTCGGAGTTGCACTTTTTACTACTTATTAATAATCTGATTGAAAAACCAGTGAAAAACATAAAGGGTGACTAATAATCTAGATTTATGACAAAACATTTAAATTACGAAATGTGGTTTCAGACAGACAGCGATGATATAAAGATTTATCTGAAATTGAACTAGATTTAAATCAAGGCATGTACAGTTACATTTGCTATAAATGGGTTTTCCATTGTAGGGCATCTGACGACCTAAGGTTAATTCACCCAGCTCTTAGTCCTGAGGTTTGTTTCACCTTATTTTGAGAATTTAAAAAAATCCACAATTCTTTTTTAAGACTGAAATTTCAATGTATTATTTGATCAGGCGTATCGACAGTATACCGATGAGGACTTTATGGAAGATGGTGAGTTTGAATCACTTTAACAATTTTCCATTAAATCGAGGCCTGTCAAAAGAAAAGCTCGCGGTTAATCGCAGCCAGAATAAAATGATGTGTTTACATAATATATATGTCTGTGTACTGTGCTTAATAATGTTGTATTTATTAACACATAATTGTAAACATATTTAGGAAATATTTACATGTATTATTTACATTTAACAATCATTTAAATTGTCTAAAAATGTTTATACATTTACATTTTTTATATTCTTCTGAAACATATGCATGCATGTGTATGTTTTTATGAATACAAAATTTATATGCACAGTACGCAGACATGTATTATGTAAACAATAACTTTTATTCTGGATGCGATTTAATCATGATTCATCGTTTGACAGCCCTATTATATCGCATTTGACTATTTCTGTTTTAAAAAGCTGTGATATTAAGTGTATTCAATATTCGAAGATGTTTACATGAATAGGTGTCGCCAACATTAAATTGAGCAGAATAAAATATTGAATAAATCTAAACCAAATCAAATTGTATTTATAGAGACATTATCTTTTCTATAGGTCTGGCTGGCAAAAGCTCATCAGAAAATTTCGAAACTTCAAATGGTCACAAACCCACCTTCAACACTGACCCTAGAAATGGTTTAACGCAGGAAGATTTAAAAGCTGTAAGTGCTCACAGACCCGCCTTCAATGGCACTGAGCCAGAAAATAACACAACACAACCCAAAGACTTCTCTGGTGACAGAACAACAAGCAATGTTCAGTTGTCAAATGAAGTTTCAATGCAACCTGAAACTAAATCTGATAGAAATGCCACAAAAGATGCAACCAATGCAGAGCCGAGAGGAAAGATTTCACTTCCACCTGCGCTGCGGAAAATCCAGTCATTTGAAGAGAACTGGGTGAAGATCACCGTAGAGCCAAACCCAATTAAACCAGTCCAGGATGAAAGCGCAAGTGCTGGCCTCAAACTGAAAGAGGTAAATACACATGACGAGAGCACGGAGACTCTGATGAAGCAGGATGTGTCAGATCAAAAGAAACCAGATCGAAATTTTGGAGAGTCTTTATCTTTATCGTTTGTGGATCAAACAAAGTTTCAAATCGTGTCCGAGAAAAGTCCTCCATCTAAGCCTAAACGCATGAGCCAATATGTTTCTTTAGAAAGATGTTCATCTTCCCCAGTGGAGGCCAATGATAAACCAAACAACTCGAGACGTTCAGATCAAGGTTCAAAAGAAGTTACTGAATCAGCCAACGCCAGCACAGGGGAAAATCAGCAAAATTCTGTTACATTACTGTTTCGAGAGTCTGAGTCCGATAAGCCGGCTTTCTCAAACTTTGCTAATGAGCGGGAGGCTAAAGTGGTCTCCGGAGATCATGAGGTAAGTTTAGACAGGAAGGGAAAAAATTTAAGCACTGGTATGCTGGAAAAGACAGACACAGATCATGGATTCGAGCATGTAGCTGGTGAAGAACAAATCGATGAGCAAACCTCTGTCGAATGGCCGTCCCCAAGCCAATTAAAAGGGGAAATTAAAATGAGATCTCATGAAATTTCCTCTGATTCTTTGCATGGAAACAACAAACCAGTTAAAATGGCAAAAAAGTCATCTAATATCCAGATTGATATGTTGTTACCGAATCAAAAAACTGAAGATGCAGAACCACGTGCCAGTGACATAACTGTGAAAATGGATCTTGAAGTGAATGAAGAAAAAGAAAAAATAAAGCCATCAGGTGATCTGACCCTACCAAGAGACTCCAGTAGCCCAAGCCATGTTTTAACAGATCTAAGCAAAGAGCGTCTTTCCATGACCGATGATGGGAAACTAGTACAAAGTGGAGATACTTTGCATGTTAACATGAAAGACAAGGAAAAACCTCAACATGAAGAAAAGGAAAAAGTCAAGACAAAGCCGTCAAATGAACAGAATCGACCAGTTGAGACACATACTAGTTCAAGTGATGTTTTAACAGAGCTAAGCAAAGACCACATTGCCTTGACAGATGATGGGAAGTTAGTGCACGGCGGAGATGTTACCTTGCAAGAAACATCTTTTAAAACAATTCCGCCAGCTAAAGGTTACAAATCATCGAGAGACAGGGATGTTGTAACGGAACAAGCCTGGGGTCCCACAGACATAAAAGCGGCGGAGGGAGTCACACACCAGAAGGCACAGTCAAATATTCTACTAAGTGTTCTTGCAAGAGCTCAAAAGGCAAGACCACCCGTCCTTCGTAAGACCTCTGTGGAAGAGCTAAAGCAGGAGGAGAGTGATGATACGATTCCCAAAATAGTGATCATGCCGTCTGATTCTCCAGAATCAAAACAAATGGAAGGTAAGGTTCTTTAGTTACTTAACGTTAAGTTAGGCCCGTTGTCATCAAGATGTTTATGTATTATTTTCTTTAAGAACTAAGATAAGACCCTTATACATCGTCTGGTATTGTTTGAAGCTGCACTGAAACTGTAATTTTATCCTTCAACCTTCCATTGAAGTCCACTATATGGAGAATAGTCCTGGAATGTTTTCATCAAAAACCTTAATTTCTTTTCGACTGAAGAAAAAAATACATAAACATCTTGGATGACAACAGCGGTGAGGATATGATCATCACAATGTATGTTGAAAGTGAACCATTCCTCTAAGGGCTGATATTAGAGTGCTTTGCTCACACAGACACACCCTGTATTATGTGTGAGCTGCCGTGCTCTCTAAAGTCTCTGTTGTCCTAATTGTTTCCGTTTTGTTTAATAATTATAGACTTGCATTGTGATTGTGGATTGTTTTTAGGAAACCAAAATGAAGCATTGATTTTGGAGGCTTCGGGTAAGGGTTTTAAAACTCCCTCCTACACCACAGATGCCTGGGAGGTGAGCTACAGTACTATTCGCTGTTACGGCAACATAAAGCCTGATTCATCATCTATGGTGTGAAGTTTGGTAACCTGTTTGACACCTGCTAGACTTTGGTGTTTATGTAATTTCCCTTGTTTCAGGATGAAGGAGTGGACTCGGATGATGACAGCTCGCTGTCCAGCTATGGGTCCGATCTGTCGAGCAGAAAAGGTCTTTCTGCAAGCGCATTGTCTCTTACTGATGTGAGCCGGGGTTTTTCTGTTTCTGAGTCTGTTTTTGAAGGTGAAGCATGTCATTTCTGTACCATTATCGAAAGGCAGAAATGTTTCATGACAGTTCTGATTACATCCATCCACCCTTCTTTCTTTTTTCATATACATTAGTCAAAGAAAAAAGTCAAATAGTTTATTGTAGGCTCAACTCATCTGAGCGATATATGATAGAATTTTAACACAAACCAATAAAAGCATCTTTAATACGATCTCAATGCTATGTAAGGATGCAGGCTCTGTGTTATATATATATATATATATAAAAATACAATAGATAGTATTTAGGAGAGATTTATCCCTGTTGTGTGTATGTGTTTTGAAGCGCACCGGAAGTTTGTTGAGTGTGTACAGTGAAGCAGGAGACTTTGGGAATGTTCAAGTGCAAGGTTCTGTGGAGTTTGCTCTGATGTACAGTCCAGTGGGAGAGCTCATCATCATGATTGAACAGTGTCAGGATCTGGCTATTGCCAATACTCGCAAACAACGCACAGACCCGTGAGTTATCAGCTGTAAATACGAGGAAAACCATATTAAACTTTAATAATAATGTTCTTAGATAGCATTGCACAAAGTTTAGTTGCTTTGAACATGAGTCATACATAATTAAATAATACTTCTCTTAATAATCTAATAATCATAATAATCTCTTTGACAACAGGTACGTGAAGACGTACCTCTATCCAGACAAGTCACGGCGCGGAAAAAGGAAAACGTCCATTAAGAAACGCACTGTGAGCCCTGTATACGTCGAATCTATTAGAGTACGTTTCCTCTGAGAACTAATACACTGTACAAATATTTATTCATTAAAATGTTAGGTTCTTATGTGTTGTCTGTAAAACTTTCATTAGTACAAAGTGACACGTGAAGAGCTGCCAGGAAAGACTCTGAATTTGTCGGTGTGGCACAATGACTCCAGGGGTAGAAACGCTTTTCTGGGACAGGTGGAGATCAATTTCAAGACCTGGGATTGGGCACATGAGGCCCTTACGTGGTACAACCTACAGGCCAAGGTACAGTTCCTAAAGGCATTACAGTAAATTCAGTTTTGATGGATGTTATATTCTATTTCCCCTTCCTAAATATTACGAGTTCAACGATCATCCGTATCGTAAATCCTTCAAAGTTCTTTTATATTTTCATTAAAAAAAACATGTACATTTATAACACTATTCTTTGTATTATATTACCTTTGCATCACATTACAAAAAAGAAAAGTTAGCACTAATGCGAAGGTGTTTCTTATACAGCGTCTATGGAAGTCACGGTACATTTGGCATCATTCTCTCTTTTGACTGAAAAAAATAGAGAGTCCGATGACAGCATTTTCATTTTGTTGAGGTAGTGAAAACGCTATCGTTGAGTTTTTTCTTTTACTACTTGAGCAAATGAGAATGCAAAAAAATCGTGGTAGTCTCCCATTCACCGCTATAGAAGTTTACCCAACTATGACGACTTCTGCTGCTGAGAAATCCGGTAACGTGAAAAAGATTGTAGTAAGATATAAGTGAGTTTTAAGACAACTCGGCCTTAATTTAAGACAACACATCGTGTATTATTATTTGCAGATAGGGCAATCCCAGAATGCATTTCAAAAATGAAAATATTCATTTACCATAGCAAATGCTAATTATAAAATAAAGTATTCATATAATCACAGGTTTCTTTTTTAAAACGAATGAAGCCTTGCTACGGAGTTTCCTATGTAGGCATTAAAGCAGCTTGCTATAAAGTGATAACCCATTTGAATTCAGATCTTATACAATTCAGATATAATAAAATCATCTTTTTTATTTTCCATTACAGAATTCAGATAATCCAGAATCGCAAGAGTCTCATGGATCATTATCAGTTTCTCTGAAATACGTTTCTCCGGATCCTACGGGTACAATTTTAATTATTGATGTTGCCTTTCCGTGTTATATATTGTTGTGCGTACGCTTCAATTTCAAAATATCACTCATGACAAAACAAGCTCTGTTTGCTTTGGCTCACTTTATTTTTTGTCAGGTGGATCGAAGAGCAGCTCAGGGGAAATTCATGTCTGGCTGCGGGAGGCAAAAGAATTACGTCGCCTGAAGCCTCAGGGAGTCGATTCTTTTGTTAAGTGGTAAGGGTGCGGCAGTCATGTGGTACAGAACTGATCTTACCCCAAGTAGCCCAAGTTATTGTTCCTGACCTAACGCTCTCTTGCTTTTTCTCCCTTTCACACCTTTTCTTTGTCATGTTTTTTTTGTATGTTTGTCATCTGTCAAAGTGACATGAGAAGATTGGAAATATGCCAGATGACCTATTTCGTTATATTTTCTTTGGCCTCCGGGACAAAATACTAAAAGTGTTAATACACATGATTTCATGAAAATCTTTAACATGGGTTTGCTTTGTCATTATAGAAAATATACTTTCAGTTTGTACTACAGGGCTATTTCGAAAATACTTAAATGATAGTGTTAATGTGAATTCACGAATAATATGTTTGTTTTTTAGCTACATTTTACCTGACACGAGAAAGAAAAGCCGTCAGAAATCTCGCATGATAAAAAAGACCCAGAATCCTGTGTATAATCACACCATGGTGTATGACGGGTTCCAAACCGGAGAGGTCATGGAGGCCTGCTGTGAGTTAACCGTGTGGGATCACAACACGCTGTCCAATCAGTTTCTAGGAGGTGTACGACTCAGTCTCGGAACAGGTAGAGAAATCTCATTGTTACAAGTGGATTGTCAACTGTTTGTTTACAGTAGAATCCACATCTATTAGCTGGCATGTGGTTTCCTTGAAACCATTTAATCAAACATTGACTATTTACTTGCAGGGCAGAGCTATGGCAAGAAAGTGGAATGGATGGATTCCATGAACGAGGAAGTTCAAATATGGAAGGAAATGTTGGCCAATCCAAACAGTTGGGTCGATGGAGATCTGCCCCTAAGATCCTCCATGACTCCAAAATGAAGCCCCTCGGAGTTCATTCGTGGTCTTAAAAATCGGGGATTAGAAATGCAACAAAAAATTGACTTTGAAAATTTCTTTTGAATAACATACTACAAATAATACTTGTATTAATTCAGAGTTCTGTATATGTAAAGTAGTTCATTATTGTCTGAGTGCCTTTAAAATTAATCCACACACAAATAAATAAATATATGCAGTAATTTATGAGATGTAATCTATGTGATTCGCACAATAAACATATCTAATAAATGAAAACTGACTCCATGAAATGTATGTTTATGTTTCAAAAGGACAGGACATACGAGACACATTGTGTGCGTGTAATCCCATGAATTCTTAATAATGTGTTCTACAATACAATCCGGAAATAAAAAGATGCTTCATTGTTACAGAAATGAAATGATTTGCATAAAAGTTTGCGTGTATTTAGTTTATTATACACCAGATGACGCTGTTTCCCACTTTACCTTATTTTAAGACATTTCCGCGCCCAAAAAATGTTATGGAGATGTAGAGTTTAGGAAGTGGTGACTTTAACTTTTCCCCTTTCTGACTCAGACGTTCCGCCGGATGGATGAGGCAACATTTTCTGGGAAAACTTGATTTTATTCAGATTTCTGAGAGGCTTGCAAATCGAAATGTTTTACAGATAGTGATTGTTATTGTCAAGGAGTTTGCCATTTTTAGGAGATTCCAGGTAGGACATCGAAATCTCAGTTTGTTCTTCAAAAGCAGGCAGGGTCTGAACCCACATGGAAAATACATCCTGTAGTATACTTTAGTATACTGTGGTAAAATGTAGTCCTTTATTAGTATATGATAGCCATTACTACACTTTGCATGTTATGTATATTAAGGTATTATGTAGTGTTAACTAACTGTAGTATATACTGTAGTATACTTTTATATTTACTATGGTAAGGTTGCAGAACACTAGTATCCAGGAATTGTACTACAGTTTATACTAAATACTACAGTGCTAAAGTATGTAGTATTTTTTCATGTGGGAATAATCAACAAGGTTTAGAGAGACGTGTGAACTGTATTTCGAATGCTTATTTTTAGCCTTGTTTTTATACATCCCTGTATAAAGGTTTAAGACAGTTTTAGGTTGTTTTTATAAAGGGACTGTCTACATGATTGTTAAACTTGTAAACATTTTCGTTTTAGGGTTGAAAAAGACTATATTTTCAAATATTTCGCTATTAAGCGCTTAAGTATGTTGCTCTGTTTCTCAAACTGTATTGTGACGTTTTTTGATGTCGAATCTCTCTTTCTAGAAGCATGACCGTTTGTTCAGAGTAGAGATTGACCCCTGAACATTTCTGAAGATGTTGCCAAAAGTTCATTTATTTGCCAGTAATATGGAGTGCAACGATCTCTCGGATGTGTTATGATTTAACACTCCGACTCTTCTGTGTTTATAATACTGAATGAATCTGCTCTTTTTGTCAGCTTGAAGTTTGGCCTTCTATTGCTTAAGACGGACCATCCTTCATCATGGGTGACTGGAGTGCACTGGGGAAACTTCTTGACAAGGTCCAGGTGTACTCGACCGCGGGAGGCAAGGTCTGGCTCTTCATCCTCTTCATCTTTCGGATCCTGGTTTTGGGAACGGCGGTGGAGTCGGCATGGGGAGACGAGCAGTCGGCGTTCAAGTGCAACACGCTGCAGCCCGGCTGCGAGAATGTGTGCTACGACAAATCCTTCCCCATCTCCCACGTGCGCTTCTGGGTGCTGCAGATCATATTCGTGTCCATGCCGACCCTGCTGTACCTCAGCCACGTCATGTTCCTCATGCACAAGGAGGAGAAGCTGAATAAAGAGGAGGTTAAACTAAGAGAGGTCCAGAGCAACGGCGGAGACGTGGACGCGCTGCTGAGGAAAATCGAAATGAAGAAGTTCAAGTACGGCCTGGAAGATCACGGCAAGGTCAAAATGCGAGGAGGGATATTTTACACCTACATTTTGAGCATTGTGTTGAAGTCCATATTTGAGATATGTTTCCTGTTAATACAATGGCATCTTTATGGATTCAAGCTGTCTGCCTATTATACGTGTCAAAGGTTCCCCTGTCCCCACAAAGTGGACTGTTTCCTGTCCCGTCCCACGGAGAAGACCGTTTTTATCATCTTCATGCTGGTCGTCTCACTTGTCTCCCTAGCTCTCAACGTCTTTGAGTTTTTCTACGTGATTTTCATGCGGATGAAAGACCAAATCAAAGAGTCGGAGAGAAACTTTGACAGAACCTGCTATAGCAAGCCCTGTCCGAGGAACGTGTCCAGTTACGGGTATTACAACGACTGTTCCGCGCCCGTCCCCAATCTGGGGTACAATCTAGATACGGGCGACAAGTCGAACTCTTCTGACAATTACGACAAGCAAGCCAATGAGCAGAACTGGACGAATTACAGTACAGAGCAGAACCAGTTGGGAAAGAAGGACTATTGCGACACCCAACGCTTTCCGTATCCGGAGAAAGGGACTCTGGGGAAAGATCTTCTTCTGCTTAAAGAGCTTGAACCTCGATCCAGTAGTCGAGCGAGTAGTCGGGCCAGACCCGATGATCTGGACATCTAGCAGAGACCTTGATAAAGGGCCTTATTGACCATTTCTAAATATCACATCTGTGAAAGGACACAGTTCTTCATCCAAAGAATGCAGTATTTATATTTATTTTGGTGTTTTGTATTTTATCCGTTTTTCTATTATAGTTCATGAGAAATGGTTGAGAACAGTATTTATGCACTTTAAAAATAATTCCACTTATTTTAACGCCTTCAATTTTAAGTTAAATTAAAGGGCTATTTCCCCCAAAAATGAAAATTCTGTCATCATTTACTGAGTTGGTCCAAAGCTGTATAAATGTCTGATGAACACAGAGAAAGATATTTGGAAGACTGCTTGTAACCAAACAGATCTTGCCCCCCATTGACTACCATAGTAGTCTGTTTGACCACAATTGAGTTTCTTCTATGGTATTCAACATTAAGATTTTAAGATTTTTCACTACATCATCGTCCCAGACAATTTCAAGCTCATTGTCAAGCTGATTGTTCAGTCTCTGAATTTCCCAATTGAGCTAATGTTATCCTACAGCTGGGTAAAAATTAAGACCTTTCCAAATTTTCATTTAAGCAGCATTTCTAGGTGTATTGTGGGCATTTCGGTCCAGCGTCTGTTGAATTTCAACAAAATCAAACCTCAGGAGAGACAAAATCATCCAACAGCAATGTGAAAGACTGACACCATGACAAGACACATGAATTATTAAAAAACATATATGTACAAATATGACTGTTGTACTGCTTAAAAGTAAACATGAACTTGTTTTATTTGCCGTATTTGAGGTCAGAAAAAATACAGAGCTTAGTTTCTGTTATTTTGACCTGCTTCTCCAGTTTTCATTTTCTGCACATAAATGCAAATAGAAACAATTTATTTTTTGATTTGGTAGAAATATTGTAAGAAACTAGAATGAAACAAAAAAAGATCATTTAGTAAATAGTAAATTAAAAAAACAGAAAATATTTTTGAAATGGTGTCTTAATTTTTTCCATGGCTGTACAGCACATAATGTGATTTAATGTCAACTATCCATATGCATTTCCAAAGGAGTCAAAAAGTCGAAAATGTCAATATTACAAATGTTTTCATTGTGTTCATTGTCATCCGCTAGAATGAATATAGCTAAGATCTGCATTGTTTTGCAGCACAAGTAAATCAACCCTACTGGAATAGATCAAGATCATTCATTCTACTCCAGAAGGAATTTAACTCTCAACATTTTTTTCTCCAGTCTTCTTTTTCCGACAGCATTTTTCCATTAAGGGAATCTGGCCAGCACATATAACTGAAGCACTGTTTTCTGGGTAACTGCACATAGTCTTCTGCTGTTATATACTGTAGTTACCATGTCCCAGAAAAGAATAAAAAAAACACCCGATTGCATATCACTGTTTTTGTGTAAAGTGTTGATTGAACTAAAGTGTTGATATTTTCACATAATTCACGCAAGTGGCAAATCGACTCCCTATGATCGAGCAAACCTTAAAAGCATCTAAAATGACAATGAGATTCAACCTTTTCCTCTGTTCTCAGACTTTCCTACGTATCCTAAGGGCTAAAGGGAAACACATGCTTCCACTCAGGTCTGCCAGCCACATGTGGCTGAAGAGAAAGGCAAAAAAGGTTGTTTATTGAATAAGCTGTGTATGTGAACCTTTTCTGAAATACATTTTTTGTAACCGCCGGGCTGCGTGCATCCACATATCGTGTGGCGGTGTAGCACGAAGGGATTAAAGACAAAGACTTGCTTTTTTAGTATTCAGTTCCAAAAAATTCCATATTATCAAAGGCAGACTGCAAGGATTAAAACACCTTAAAAGGTTAACCGGTTGGCATTTAACACAATACATTCCTCATTTGGACGATCAAACGTGACCTTTCACCGACATACTTTCAAGTACTAATGAAATGTGCACTTGTTAACCAGAATGTTCCTCAGTCATGAAATGAGAAAAACCTAATCTCAGTTAAACAGCAGCTTTGTTTTAAACCAAGACTTCCCTCTAAATCACAAAAGTCTTGCCCTGCATTTTTATTCATTTATTATTTCGTATGTAATGTTTACTGTTTACTTACATTTGTTCATTTAACAAACTCTGCCTGCTTGCGGTGAATTGTGGGTAATATCAGGCGTTAGAGTGTGCATCATTCTGCACTTTGAATTTCTACCAGAAGTAGTAGTTATGTGACCAGTTTGTCCTGTTTATATTCTCAGCAAAAAAATGCAAAATAAAAAATATTTTAATTCAGCATTTGTAGGAAATGTTGTCACTATAATTCTATATATATAAAATGAAACAAAAATTATAATTGTTACTTAAATATGAACCTTCAGCACAAATAGGTAAAAAAGGAGCAGTCTCTTAATTTGTCGCGTATATTAGTTTTGTTAAATTCTATTTTGATATCAAAACAAAAACTTAAAATATTAAAAAGGTAAGTGCACCTATAGACTCATCTTTTTCCTCTTGGGTCCAGATGCATTAACTTAGCTGCGTCTTAACAACTATTCTCACTTAGGACTTATCAGTCTTACTTTTCACATTTCAACTAGCCCAGTTTACCGTTTTATGTAACTGATTTAAATAAGTTATGACCAGTCTTGTAGAAAAAAATAGATGACTAACTTCTAAGACTAGTCTAAGCAGTTCATGCAACCGGCCCTTGGTTGGTCAACTGTAAGATCGGAAACAGCCGGACATGCCAGTTTAATTGAAAACATCAGGCTGTAGTTCTCGGTCACTATGTTCTGCCATAGTCATCTGCCATTATAAAGTAAACCAGTCTAAATGCTGGTGTTTAGTTGTGTGTAGCATAAATGGATATGGATATCCTACTTGCATAAATCCTACGACCACAAGATGTGTCTAAAAATAAATGTTTTTGTTCTCGGAGCCTCGGGTGCCTTTTGATGCAAGATTATAAAGCTTTGTAGTAACATCTTTTCTTAATCTATTAGGTGAACTTTATATGGCATTACAAGGAACAACATCAATCTTTTTAATCGCATTAAGTCCACAGTTCCTACAGTACACACATGGGATCAGGGTACGTTCGGGCCTCCTCTGAGCTGCAATTGAGAAAATAAGGGTGCGGCCACAGGACTCATGGTTTGTGGTGGTGACAGTAAGGTTTATTCAGTTTCCTAGTACACACTAAAGTCAGTTCAACAACACGATGTGGTATTTTATACACAGTTTGGAGAGTTTGGAGGTGAATGGCTTTGTAATTGATCATTTGAAAACACAGACGATTATTAATTTCTAGAGTTAACTTCATTTATTTGAGTTAAAGTTCGTCTTTTTTTATAATAGCTGGCAATTTTCCAAAATTTCTGTAAATAAAATCATGACATAACAAAAAACTACTTCAAAAGTAGTTCATAGTAATTTGACATGTGCTTTATTTTGAAAATAGCTCGTAAATTTGATTATTAATCATTTTATTGTTGCAGGACAAGATCGACATATTTGGTTAAGGTTTTTGTTATAGAAATATAAAAAAAAAATGTAAAATGTAACAGCTTAGAAAATTGTATTGCGTTAAAAATGTGTAAATATTTTAATTATAAATACGAAAACAGCAGTTAGGAATGGATTCTTGGAATTGATTCTTTTGATTCCCAAACCAGGAATTGGAATCGACTCCAAAAAGAATCGAACAGCCCTGGAGGCATTTTCTGTAAATAAAATCATGACACAATTGTTAACTCGTGTTTAGACATTATACTTTATAACAACTTTAATGCCAGTTTTTATCATTCTTTAATGAGCTACTGTATGGCATTTAAGTGACTCTGCTATTGAAAGTGCTTAAAAGGTCCCATAACGCCCCAGTAATCCTTTGCCATTTGTTTTGTCACTGTACAGACACCATTAAGTCATTTGTGGTTGGCTAATGTCTGAGACAATCTACCAAACGACTTGTCCTCCCCCTTGTGGCTCTCACTAAATCATTGGTGTACACTACACTTAAAAATACACTACTTTTTTACTGGACATCATACACTTGCAGTCATTTTGAAAGTTTCATATAGAAACACGCTAACTGATCAAATCTGCAGACTGAAAATCTGGGCAAAAGTCTTGTAGTGTATTTTAAACTTTAGTGAGAGCTAAGGCTGGGAGAATTGAGAGTCGTTTCCAAAGGTTGGAATCGACTCCTCGTTGAGAGCCTTCATAAATAAGCACAAGCCCGCCTCCTTAGCTGATGTCATCGGCACTAAATCAGGCAAAAACCTTGCGAGTCTATTAGTCAGTTAGAGAAATAGAGCAACTTCTTTATCTAAAGATCCGTCTGTCATTTTAACTTACAGATAATGCACAGTATTCTTACATATTTTAATACAATTTACTTATTATCGATCGATCTATCTATTTTCCAAGTGTGTGCACTGCTTAATATCTTTTAAAATAATTCATAGTAATTTGACATGTGCTTTATTTTGGAAATAGCTCATAAATTAGATTATGAATAATATTATTGTTGCAGGACAAGATCGACATATTTGGACATAAGGTTGTTGTTATTGAAATAATGTTTTTTTAAAGTGACAGCCCAGAAAATTTTATTGCATTAAGGATATTTTTGTATAATAGTTTTTTATAATAAATACGAAAACAGCAGTTAGGAATTGATTCTTGGAATCGATTCTTTCGATTCCCAAACCAGGAGTTGGAATCGACTCCAATTGAAGAGCCGTCCACACTTGTCTGCAGAGTCCCGAGTAAGATCACATGTGCAAGAAAGAAACACGACTGCCATCTAGCGACTGACCTTTAGTTCAAGTGTTAAAAACTTTACTCAGCGTTGACCAGAATGGACCAGTCATAGTCGTTTGTGTTTACTGATTAGCCTTTCATACTGTTCCTTTGTATGTTCATTTGTAGGTCAAATGACAATTGTACAGATTCACTGTTGTATATAAACTTACTGTTAGTTCATCCTTGGTCTTGTCCTGATATTTGTTGATGTGTCCGAAAAGCGCAGTTCTTGTGTTTGAGCCCGCGCGCGCCCCCTAGAGGAAGACATTTTATTTACATGAGATTTAACGCCCATGTCTTGAAACCAGCCTCTGCATACTAATGCATCTTTGCCTCAAACCATAAACCATTATATGTGATGCGAGGTTTCTCGTTAGTGGTGTAAGAAGACACACATTTTATTTCATAATCGTATAATACACTTTTTTTGTGAGTTAAGCAACGCTTGTGAGCACTTAGGTTAGCGCATGTTGTATAAACAGATAAAATGGTTGATCGTTTTTTCTGTGATGTTTCTTGTTTTTTAATAAGAAGGTGCGTTTCATTAATGACAAATAATTGCATTTTGTTAATGCTTTTAATAATATAATGTTCATATTGTCCAGTTCTGAAGTGGCGATGGGCCAATTATTCAAATCACGTATAAAGTTTTGTTTATCACAGTGACCTAAACGTATTCGTTTAATATTGCTTATGATTGTGGATGCTATTTTTATCAAAATGTTTATATAATATTTTATAACTGTCCTGTAGCCCTTACATTTTGGTCTGATGTCAGCTCCTTTTTATTTGCCCATACAAATATTGTTTGATCTCTTAAAGATGTTATATGTTCATATACCAATAAATGTAAAATGTTTGATTATGTGGTAAATTTCTATATTTTACACGGCAAATATTATATTCATAAACAAAAGTTTGTAAAATCTGCACTTAACAATTTATGTTTGTTAGAATTGTAGAACTTAAAAAATCTAAAAAAGTTGTTTGTAGTATGGAGAAGTTTTTATTTTTGTAATTTTTATTTTTTAGAATTGTCATAGGAAATGTATTTTTTCTCTCTTCTTTCTCTTCCTCTTTGTAGTCTTTTGTCTGATCTGTATAATATTGCTACTTTCAAAGATTTCTATTAATAAAAAATAATAAAAAATCGATAATCTAACAGAGCAATTATTACAAATTTAGTCTTTGCACAAATGCAAAGTACAAAACTCGTTATTGGATTAGACCCCTGACATTACAGTGTCACTTCTCGCCATGTATCTGAACCAATCACAGCTCGAGTGGGTGAAACTCCATCCAATAAGGACAGGCTTCTCCTTAAGCCCCTCCTTCCCGACAGTATTAATTACTCTGGGCTTTGCAGTCTGCAGTCACACAGGGGACCTTGTAACTGTTATTATAAATATACTTCGTGTTTGATCTCTACACTTTCTTAAATTATCAATATGGTTGATGCATTTTGTGCCACCTGGAAACTGGTTGACAGCCAGAATTTTGACGAATACATGAAAGCCTTGGGTACGTATAATAATAATAATAATAATAATAAGTGATTTTAATGGCTCTGAACATCTTTGCACATGCAAGGTGCAATAGTGCAGTCTGGTTTTGTAGTGCATGCATGCTTGAGAAGTTACCGTTATTGTAATACTTTTGGATTGTTGTAATGTTTGTCTGATTCTCTTTTTAATTCACAGGTGTTGGCTTTGCCACTAGGCAAGTAGGCAATGTTACCAAACCCACAGTTGCCATCAGCCACGAGGGGGATAAAGTTGTTGTTAAGACACTGAGTACCTTCAAAAACACTGAGATTTCTTTCAAACTCGGAGAAGAGTTTGACGAAACCACAGCAGATGACCGACACGTTAAGGTTTGTACTTTTTTATAGATAGACCTTCACTAATGCATGCATGCAAAATAAATAAATAAATTCTGAAAATCAGTTTAAACCGCTTTTGCATGTACTTGAATGAAACACATACACGTTAGATGTTATTTACAAATTGTGTGTATATCATGCGAAACACTGAATACTAAAACTAACTTGAAATAAAATGTTGCTTTGTTTCAGTCCACTGTAACTTTGGAAGGAGACACGCTTGTCCACATTCAGAGGTGGGATGACAAGGAGACGAAGTTTGTTCGAGAAATCAAGGATGGCAAAATGAGTATGGTAAGCAGCATTATTTGTAGAATGATATTTAAAAGTATCAAGAATATATTTGTACACAATGTTATTATTTCCTCTTTTCATCTTTGTTATTCGCAGACCTTGACTTTTGAGGGTGTCCAGGCTGTCCGCACGTATGAGAAGGCGTAATGTCAAACTGTTGGATGTTTCAGGGTAACCCTGACAACTTGACGAATTGAAAAGGGCATTTTTACATTCTATTTTCAACTTTCAAGTTTTCCCCTTTTTAAGAAATGACATGTTTTGCAAGACCTTTTATATGCACATTGTGAAGTGTTTTGAATATTGCAGAATGCCATTAATGTTGGTGAAATGTATAATTGAAGCTTGCCTTTGTGTCAAACTGAATGAAATACATACTTGGTCAAATATGAGTCTTTGTGTCCTTTTTGAGAATGGAAACAAGAAAGTATATAACAATAAACTCTTAGGGTATACATAAGTTTACACTGACATATCTGAGAAATGCAAAACGAAAAGATTTTGTATTTATAATTTAGAAGTACTGTATTTAAATATAATTTGCACATAAAGTTAGGAAATTTAGGAACAATCTGACGTGTCAGATGTTTGTGGTTGTTTCACTAGAGGGGAATCTGCAGAGTAGTCTCCAAGGGACCTTTTGTAAAAACAATGATCAACATCTTGCATTATTTATTCAGTTTAGCACTGTATTTTACATTTATTCATTTAGAAGATGCTTTTATCCAATGCGATTTACAGATGGGGTGAACAATGGAAACAATAAGAACAACATAAGGACAACAAAAAGCATACGTGCAATAGACAAAAATGGTCTCGTAAAGCCTACCACAGTATACAGAGCTAAGATAGAAGTTATTTTTTTCTTTTAAAGAGTAGAAAGAGATATAAGTCAGGTGTTGACGAAAGATAAGTGTTTTCAGACGATTCTTAAAGATGGCTACAGATCATTCCACATTTTATTCACAAAAGGTTGACAAATAATGATTTCGTAGTTCTATTACCATTTTTTATAGCTGTGTGTAAATTACTGTAATTCTGATCTAATCTGATTATGGATTGTGTCCTTAAAAACTGGGTTAACAACTGTTAGATATTAATGGTAAGCTATTGTTTTGCATTGGACATTTCATGAGAAATCCTTAAATCTGATGGGTACTCCAGTAATTCCTGAATCATATCTGATATTTAACTTACAAGTTATTATTGTGCCGAACTGGGCACATTTGATACTTCATGTCTGAAAATGGACGGACTTGGACAGTTTTATAAAGATTGTGTGAAGTCTTCAAAAACAGTTTAGATACAAGCGCTAGACTCAACAGACAAGCTCTTTAGAGCTGGCCAGCGATATCTGCATTTGAATTGAAAGTGTCAGTCTGGAAAAGGACAATCGTACTTCTGTGTAATGCAATGCTGGTATGAATGAGTGTGTATCCCTATCAAAATGACCTGCAGTAACCTCACCACAACTTCAATCTGCCTGGAGGGGACACGGCAACGCTGGGTCAAAATTAATCCTATAATCCGTGCCGTCCTTCTGTAGCAGGCATCATTCGATCTATTTGACCAACCGCGTTTGGATGCTTTATTTGAAACCAATCCCAAGCCAATAGTTTTTTTTACTGTAGCGAAATGTCACCGCCCCAATTTGTCTCAAATTAATTTTCTATATTGTTATAGTGCTTTTTTTAATAGAAAAACAGTATAGAACTATGAAAAATAAGTTGTATGAAAACATTATACTTCATGTTTATTAGATAAATTAAAATTATTTTAAGATTCTTTATTATTTCCACCTTTTACCCGTGCACTGTAAACAATTCTGTAGAAATTACAGTATTGCTGGCAGCAGTTTTCCAGTAATTTACTGTAGATTTATATTAATGTAATTTACTAGCAACAGTTTGTTCAAAGATAAATGAACATGAAGCATCAACAAGTCTTTATCTTTACAGAAAAACATATAAAATAACAGACTCATGCAAATCATTCTGGGAACCAAAATTAGAAGAAAAAACGCTTTATGAGGTTTATGAGGATTTCTGGTTCCCAGAATGCTGTGCATGAGGCTGTTATTTTATAGTTTTTGTCTGTAAAGATAAAGACTTGCTAATGTTTATTGTTCATTTATCTTTGAACAAACCTTTGCCAATAAATTACATTAAAATAAATCTACAGTAAGTTACTGGCAACTAGCTGCAGCAAACAAGAAAAATACGGATTACAGCTCAAAATTGCGCATTTTCCCGGACAATTTCGTGAGTTGGATCTTAAGATCTTTTTTATACTATTGAAGAAGTTGCCATGCCTATTGATGGCAGCTTTTTCTTTACTTTGTGATAAAACTCATCCAAACAAAACATATTTAAGCATTAGCCTTTAAGATCAAAAATGGTTGAGGCCATCAGTCAAATGAGTCAAAACAGTGATCTGGTAGTAGTGGTGTGTTCCAGTGTACATATCAATAAATCCACTTACAATTGTAATAAAATGAACGGTTTTCACTCTTGAACACAAACTGACTGTATTGCTCAAAATGATACAGTATGTTGAAAGATTTTGTGTGCTCAGGTTTTCAGTGACGGTTTAGTCTGACCTAGGCTTGTCATGATGGTTTTTGTCTGCAGAACGAATTATGAATGGACAGTTTTAGTGACAAAAGCATCACAATTGGAGTGGAAGATAATCTGTCATTGTTCTCGGGTGCTCGGCTGACCTGATAAAGTCTCATCAGAGCAACTTGCTCAACAAATGTTTAACAACACATAACAATACAGTTGTTCAGTTCTGACAAGTACAGTTTTAAGTGGATATCATTGAGAAGAGTCCCTTTAAACTGAAAGTACAACAGTTATTTGATGCATCTTCCCAAAAACGTTCCAAACATTGTTCAACCTTTCATCATTTTGCAGGCGTGTTGATTTCAATAAAGTTCTATCATTAAACTTATCAAAGTTTAAATGTTCTTTTAAAAAATATATTTTCTGACAGATTGTTGCAAACATACTGGTTACTTTCTTAATTCAAGAACCTATAGAAAAGTAACGCTTTCATTTCCTTCAGATCACGCCAGGTGCTTCCAAAGAGCCGAGACTACCGTGTAGACTAATTTTGTCTACAAACTAACCGAGCGAGAGAAGAAACCAGAGGGGATATGGGGGGTCTATTCAGCCCCTCAGGGTATGTCAGGTCTCTGTGGTCATTTGTCAGGAAGCATGAATGCTTGCCTTCATCTTCTCGTCTTTTTTTCTCTTTGGCCAAGCAGTGGTTCAGCTTTAAGCTGATTCTACCTCGTCTTTGTGGGCCGAGAGTAGTCCGTTCCTCTCTGGCCAATGGCCTATGGGCTTGGGAGTGACATCACTGCCAAATTATTCTCTTGCCAAGTGTCATGAAAGAAACTCTCCCCGTTGTTCCCCCAATGAAAAGAATAGAGGCGAAGGGGCTCTGGGAAACGCAGACACTCCCCCGTGTCTGCCATGGGAACTGTTAACACAGAAGAGAAAATATTTGGGTTGACAATGCACAGATTGTAATCAGGCACGGTTCCAGGACTGGACCTCGGTTCACCCGGGACTGCTTTTACTTTTAGGATGCTTTAGGCGTAAAGGCTTGGGATGTTTAATGTGAATGATAATGATGTGTTTTACACAATGGATTCTGATGAACACTGTGTTTGGGTTTTGTTATATGGCTCACTCATACACGTACTTCCATTATTGAATTGAATTTGTGGTTCCAGTATTGCATGTATTTATAATTCAGTATAAAAAAGGAAAGTTCTTTCATTACCTTCATGGCTTTCTAAGCCTGTTTTAGTTTGCACTTCTGCAGAACAAAAATGAAGCAATTTTGTATAAAGTTGGGAATCAATTAATCACTGACTTCCATTATATGGACACAAAACCCCAGAGACATTTTTCTAAATATCTTCTTTTGTGTTCAAGAGATAAACTGTCAAATACAGGTTTTGAACAACATTAGGGTAAATAAATGATGCCATCATTTTTTGTTTTGGGTAAACTATCACCCAATATTACAATACTACAGTACATAAAATTGTAAAATGTAGCTCTGGTCCTCCCATTTTATACTTTATCCATTTTTAAATAAAGTATATACTTTAGATAAAGAAGGAATGTTAGCACAGGCTCAGTTATGAACGGTCTCTTATGGTACTTGGCTCTTTTTTGGATGCTGAATAGCAGTCTGCCAGAAACCGTGAATAGTCTCGCAACCATCATCTGCATACCAATGCATCTGTGTCTGAAACCATAAGCTTCTTTTTGTAGAATTTTGAGAGTGGTATATTAAAAATAATGATAAAATATATGCATGTAATCATATATCCCTGACCTTTATGATCTTATAGAATGTATCTGTGGGTACTTATTTGTATGTTTTTATCTGTGTAACAAAACACATAACCAACATTTTACAAAAGTATACATTTAGTAAATATTAATCACGAGAAATCAATGTATCAAAGTGTTTGCATTTCAACATCATGTACAGTCAGACAAAGGTTGCACAATGTATTCTGAGTATATTGTCACAATGCCACCTACTGGTGAGAGTAGATATATGCCGTTGTGATGTTGAATTAGTGCTTAAACTCATTTTTTTAACTTAAACAGCAGTGTTATTGATGGAGAAAACTAAATACATTTCTGTGAGGATGTAAAAGATCATCAAACAGTAGTGTTGGTTTTAAAAGAAGAAGAAAAACCCAAAACAATTGCTTTGAAAATTGCATTCCTTTAATACGTTCCTTAACGCTTGCAAGACACCTCCAGCAGTATTTGGCTTTGTTACAGTTTCATAGAAGTTAATTTTTTTTTAACCAAAAAGCAGACTTGATTTCCCTGATAGCTTTGAAAAAACTAACCGATCTCAGTTTGTTAATACATTTTATAGAGAAGGCAAATAAGTGAATTCCCAACAGGTCACGTCGCAGTTCAGCCTATTAAATTTCCTTTGTATGCAGTGGATCTGCGTGCAACACCATGCCAATGAATCAGTAAAATAATAATCAATAAAACAATATTTAACAATAATAATCAAGAAAACAATGAAAACAATATTGTTTAATACAATTAACAATTCCAAACTTTTCCGTAAAATTTTTCACATTGAATTTTATCATTTTATCATATCAGATTTCTAACGGTCTATAGTTTAGATAATTTTTTCAGACAACTGTTCACGCTTCATGCAAAACTTGTATAAACTGACCTTGACATTTCTGTCAATTTATACTTAACATGTACCATTATTATATTTAAAAGAATAGACTGTGTAAAACAATGCTACACAAATCTTACAGTATTCAATTATTTCAGGTGTTATTCACTGCTGGTAGATTTACATTAGCACGTGAAACATCAGACAAAAAACACCTCATAACATCAAAGATTCAACTACTTAAACTAGCAAAAAGTAGCAAGTCTGCTATTATATGCTTTTATACAGCTACTACACTTAATCGTGATCTCTTTATAGGCATACATTTATTCTCTATGCAATCACATACTAAACTCCTATCAAAGTGGCTCCTTGCGGACCTCCAGCAATGCACATTTTGGGAGTCTCATCCCAAATTCAGGTAGTGGAGAACTCCGAGTTGAATCGAGAATGAGCCATGTGCAGACATCCAAAAATGTGCATTGCTGGTAAGATCCCAGAGTCGATACGGACAATCCCTGTGGTACAGCAAATTACACACAATAACGCTAACATTTCATCTGCTTCAGTATTGTGCCTAAAGTTGAAAAATCAATGTATACATTTAATAACACAATATTTTTATGTTGTTATCGTTTAGCGTCCATTTAACATTGCAAAAACACATCCACATTTTTACAGGTATTCTCTTATAGAAACCTTTGGTAGTATGTGGAAAGAAATGTAAATATAAAAAAATCTTATGCCTCAGGTAAAAACTGCTTTATGCAACGTAAAAATACATTCATATGGATGAGTTGCAAGGATTGCACAAAAGTACAGTTTAGACCTCATGATGCTTCAAGCATTTCTCTAGATTTAGCATCAAAATGGAAATACATTTGTATTGTCCGGAGATTTACGAAACGATGCACAAAGGTACAATAGAAAATACTAGGAAAATAATGTAAAATCAGACTTGCTGTCTTAAGCCCTTTAAAGGTATTTGAAGGTTTTTTCTACCTCTGTAAACTGTTCTGTAAACAGTACTAAGTAAAAACGATCAATGTAATATTTTATATATTACCAGATCTATTAAGACCTCTCTTAACTCCACACCTGATGTAAAAAGAGTCAACAAACCTCATTCTGATAGAAATGACAGTGGAATGCTTTTAACTAGCATCCCATCAAAATGAGCTACAGTAAATGTACCTTATGAAATTAAGGTATAATCATCTGATGGATCATATAAGATTGTACGGTATAGTATCATTATCTTGAATTAAATATTCTTCAAGTTGTTTTATCAATTCCTTGCAATGCTGTCTAAAGAAAACTGTATTCACGTTCCTTCTTGGTCATATACACTGTACTGTATAAACAAATAAATATGAATTATTCAGAACACTGAAAGCCAATTCATGGCATCAATTAATAGATGCACAATATTCCACATTCAAATAAACCTTGAGCAAATATGTGCAACCTCGGTCCCGAAAATGAACTGAATCTTAAATAAAGACAATAAATCAAATGCATTTTGAGAAGGACGTTTTCCGGTTTTGACAGCTCGTCCAGGAATGGACTTATATCGTCATTTCTGGTCCTCCTTGTGTTTGTGTGAGGACCAACAGTGTACCTCTGTGTTGCATTAGAGCAGCAGATTCCTCATTCGTCAGAGGTCTGATGTCCGCTGGCTTTGTCGTGTTTCATACTTCAGACTCTGAAGTTTGGTGAAAGTGGAGGTGGAAAGGGGAAGAACGGGTACTGAGTGTCATCCTCATCCACAAAGAAACACTGGAAGTAGGGAATGTCCTCTGCAGCCAAAAGTTTTTTTTTTAGGAAAATCGAAAGAAACATACAAAGTAAATGTTGGCTTACTGTAGTTCATAGTGCTAATGGGTTTGATTCCCAGGAAAACCTGAAATGCACTCTAAGTGTCTGAAAAATGTACTAAACTGAAACTGTAAGGTGAATAGGAAGTTCAGGGCTGTTATTCTTACACTGTATCTACACCGCGCCGCATCCAGTGTGGACAAAATTATAGTGGGTTCGAAGGCGTTTAATGTCTTTTGTCGTGTCGCCCATTGTATTTATGTATGGCATATGAAAATAAAGATAGCACTCACCCTCCTCTATTTCTGGAATATCTTTGGTGACATCAGGTTCTTCTCCTTTAAAACAAACACAATCGATTATATTCCCAATAACAGTGTAACATACCATAATAAAGGTACATTTTATGACCTGATTGTTATTTACAGATTACACACAGCAATTCATACAATGTACCTTTTACTTCTTTGTCCGTGACAGCTTCTTTCGCTGTTAGCTTGACTGCAATAACAAAACATTTACAAAACATCAAGTCCATAAAAAACTTTTTCATTTTACTGTTTACTGTTTAAAGCTATGTAAGCTTTTTACTTGTAACTGGCTAGTGATGTATTTTAATTATATTGCCTCCTGCTGGCCAAAGAAAGAATAAAGTAATACCTTCTTCTGCTTCTTTGACCTCTTCGGATTCTAAAGCAAACATGATAGATTGTTGTATTTTAAGTTTTGATGCATTAAATGTGAAACTAAATTCTGATTCTATTTGTCTTTTTAAAACCTAGAATGAATATTCCTGATAAACAGATTCCTACTGCTGAGCCAACTATCATGTGCAACTATTAATGTTAACCCTGAGCTATAATGGAGAATGAAACAGTTAGAAGTTGTAAATCTAATGAATCTGAATATAAATGCTCCAGCACAATCACTGTACCTTTTTGTGGAGGTTTCTCTGCTTCGACCTCTTCGTGAGGGATTTCTAGAATCAGGAATTGAGATTTTATATCACACTGGTAACTTACAAAATGGATCAATGTTTAGGAAGTATTTAATTTTCATTAAAAAAACAGAAAAGTAACAATAATTTTACCTTTCTGTTTAGGTTCTGGCCTGATCTTGACCTCTTTTTCTAGAACAGAAAAGTTGATCAATCTTATATGTATTCAAATTTGTTTTGATGTTTACATACATATGCATTATGAGGTAATAATAAACAGACACCTATTAAAGTGCTTTTAATCCAAGTACATATAATAATATGTTAAAATAGAGCCTATGCAAAATAAACAAACAATATCTTGGCTTTTTCATCTGCTGAGATCTTTTGCTCACCTTTCTTTGCAGGCGTAGATTTTGTGATGTTTTTCAGGGCACCGCGTTCTGTTTTGCGGTAAACAAGTTTTAACAATCACTTTGTAGAAGTTAGAGGAAATGTTATGAAACAAACAGCAGTGCAAAAGTGATGCACATTACAACGATAAGAACTGACAATCTGCTTATAACCACTGAAATTTCCTTCCTTCCTACATCCAAAGAAAGGGAAAAGATGATTTTTTTGAATATCAACCGATAGAAGAACTAGGTGTAGACAACAGAACATTGTCCGTCAGATTTTCCTTATTTTGTTTCAAAGCTAAAACAATTTTGTATGCAAGCTGTATATCTCTTCTACAAACCCTCATATACACAAGATGAACGTTGAGCCATTACCTTTCTTAAGATGTGCAGTCTTTGTAATGTTTCTTAAAGCTTCTTGTTCTGTAAATAAAACAAATTTTACTCACCGAGTATCCGAAAACGACATAATATACACTCTGATGTCTAAAACAAATACCATTTTTAGCTTTTTCCTTGGAGACTGCTTGCTTTACTTTCAAACCAACAGTCTTTGGCTCTGAAAAACACACAAACTTCGTGTAGTTTAACAACCATCAATTTATTTTTAATACTGACTTTCTGGTACTGCAAGTTAAAAATGACATTATTGAGGTTTATAAGATGTTAATAAAGTGTAAAAATCGTTTCATCCTACTTGTCCTTGGGTATTACAAAATATCGTATATTTGATCCAGCAGCCCCTTTACAACATGAATCACCTTTGATTGTTCTGTTGTCCATCCTTAAAAGATGAATTTGATTCTGAGTGGACTCCAGGTCACTTTTCATTTCACCAATGTCCTTCCTCAGTAAATCCAAAAGAGACAGTTTTTGGTTGATAGAGTTCAGGAGCTCCAGATCCAGACCAAGAGATGAAGGAACATCTGTGTGTTAGAAAGCAATTCATGTAATAATGTAGTTTAAAGATATACATTTGAAAACTGGACTGGCTGGTTTTGGTTTAAATATTAATTTGTAAATTAAGTAATGACACTATAGGAAGATCTCACCTCTCTTTGGTGTGTGTGGTTCAGATGATTTTTCTTTAGCAACTTCAGGCTCTACAAAGCAGGATTGCATCATGTGATGAAAAATTCTCATACTGTACAATAAACTGTAACAATACACAAAAACTTCACTGATATTCATACCTTTCTTTACAGGAGCTGCTTTCACTTTCTCCTTTGTGACTTTAGCCTCTGAAAAGCAAATGATGTTCAAATTTCTGTTAGCTTTGAATACTGTGCTAGGCTTTAATAGACTATAGTTTTTGATGCACTATTTTGTTGCCTATGTTGTTATAATTGCTTCCAATGTTTCCTCATCTGTAAGTCGCTTTGGATAAAAGCGTCTGCTAAATGACTAAATGTAAATGATGTAAATGTAAATTATTAGAAAATACTTTCTCCAGCACTTTGTGTTTGAACTTTGATCTTTAACACAGAATGAAGTCACTTAAGGATAATAGCTTTCAACCTTCCTCTTTGGTCACCTAATCCTCTACAATGTTGAAAATATAAACAATATATCTAGAAAATAGAATTGAGTATTTATCATGACAGGAAGTAAAAAACACACTGAATCCAACCTTGAATTTCAGGGGCTGGTTTAACTTTCTCCTTGATCACTTCAGCCTCTGAAATATTGAAAATGTAAACAATATTTATATGAAGACAAAGAAATGCTCAGCAAAATATTAAATATAATTTTGCCATTATAGTCAAACCTTTTTTCTCAGGAGCTGGTTTTACTTTCTCCTTGATCACTTTAGCCTCTGAAATATTGAAAATGTAAACAATATTTATATGAAGACAAAGAAATGCTCAGCAAAATATTAAATATAATTTTGCCATTATAGTCAAACCTTTTTTCTCAGGAGCTGGTTTTACTTTCTCCTTGATCACTTTAGCCTCTGAAATATTGAAAATGTAAACAATATTTATATGAAGACAAAGAAATGCTCAGCAAAATATTAAATATAATTTTGCCATTATAGTCAAACCTTTTTTCTCAGGAGCTGGTTTAACTTTCTCCTTGATCACTTTAGCCTCTGAAATATTGAAAATGTAAACAATATTTATATGAAGACAAAGAAATGCTCAGCAAAATATTAAATATAATTTTGCCATTATAGTCAAACCTTTTTTCTCAGGAGCTGGTTTTACTTTCTCCTTGATCACTTTAGCCTCTGAAATATTGAAAATGTAAACAATATTTATATGAAGACAAAGAAATGCTCAGCAAAATATTAAATATAATTTTGCCATCATAGTCAAACCTTTTTTCTCAGGGGCTGGTTTAACTTTCTCCTTGATCACTTCAGCCTCTGAAATATTGAAATTATAAACAATATTTATATGAAGACAAAGAAATGCTCAGCAAAATATTAAATATAATTTTGCCATCATAGTCAAACCTTTTTTCTCAGGAGCTGGTTTAACTTTCTCCTTGATCACTTTAGCCTCTGAAATATTGAAAATGTAAACAATATTTATATGAAGACAAAGAAATGCTCAGCAAAATATTAAATATAATTTTGCCATTATAGTCAAACCTTTTTTCTCAGGAGCTGGTTTTACTTTCTCCTTGATCACTTTAGCCTCTGAAATATTGAAAATGTAAACAATATTTATATGAAGACAAAGAAATGCTCAGCAAAATATTAAATATAATTTTGCCATTATAGTCAAACCTTTTTTCTCAGGAGCTGGTTTTACTTTCTCCTTGATCACTTTAGCCTCTGAAATATTGAAAATGTAAACAATATTTATATGAAGACAAAGAAATGCTCAGCAAAATATTAAATATAATTTTGCCATCATAGTCAAACCTTTTTTCTCAGGGGCTGGTTTAACTTTCTCCTTGATCACTTCAGCCTCTGAAATATTGAAATTATAAACAATATTTATATGAAGACAAAGAAATGCTCAGCAAAATATTGAATATAATTTTGCCATCATAGTCAAACCTTTTTTCTCAGGAGCTGGTTTAACTTTCTCCTTGATCACTTTAGCCTCTGAAATATTGAAAATGTAAACAATATTTATATGAAGACAAAGAAATGTTCAACAAAATATTAAATATAATTTTGCCATCATAGTCAAACCTTTTTTCTCAGGAGCTGGTTTAACTTTCTCCTTGATCACTTTAGCCTCTGAAATATTGAAAATGTAAACAATATTTATATGAAGACAAAGAAATGTTCAACAAAATATTAAATATAATTTTGCCATCATAGTCAAACCTTTTTTCTCAGGAGCTGGTTTAACTTTCTCCTTGATCACTTTAGCCTCTGAAATATTGAAAATGTAAACAATATTTATATGAAGACAAAGAAATGTTCAACAAAATATTAAATATAATTTTGCCATCATAGTCAAACCTTTTTTCTCAGGAGCTGGTTTAACTTTCTCCTTGATCACTTCAGCCTCTGAAATATTGAAAATGTAAACAATATTTATATGAAGACAAAGAAATGTTCAGCAAAATATTAAATATAATTTTGCCATTATAGTCAAACCTTTTTTCTCAGGGGCTGGTTTAACTTTCTCCTTGATCACTTTAGCCTCTGAAATATTGAAAATGTAAACAATATTTATATGAAGACAAAGAAATGTTCAACAAAATATTAAATATAATTTTGCCATCACAGTCAAACCTTTTTTCTCAGGAGCTGGTTTAACTTTCTCCTTGATCACTTTAGCCTCTGAAATATTGAAAATGTAAACAATATTTATATGAAGACAAAGAAATGTTCAGCAAAATATTAAATATAATTTTGCCATCATAGTCAAACCTTTTTTCTCAGGAGCTGGTTTAACTTTCTCCTTGATCACTTTAGCCTCTGAAATATTGAAAATGTAAACAATATTTCTATGAAGACAAAGAAATGTTCAACAAAATATTAAATATAATTTGCCATCATAGTCAAACCTTTTTTCTCAGGGGCTGGTTTAACTTTCTCCTTGATCACTTCAGACTCTGAAATATTGAAAATGTAAACAATATTTATATGAAGACAAAGAAATGTTCAACAAAATATTAAATATAATTTGCCATCATAGTCAAACCTTTTTTCTCAGGGGCTGGTTTAACTTTCTCCTTGATCACTTCAGACTCTGAAATATTGAAAATGTAAACAATATTTATATGAAGACAAAGAAATGTTCAGCAAAATATTAAATATTATTTGCCATCATAGTCAAACCTTTTTTCTCAGGGGCTGGTTTAACTTTCTCCTTGATCACTTCAGACTCTGAAATATTGAAAATGTAAACAATATTTATATGAAGACAAAGAAATGTTCAACAAAATATTAAATATAATTTGCCATCACAGTCAAACCTTTTTTCTCAGGGGCTGGTTTAACTTTCTCCTTGATCACTTTAGCCTCTGAAATATTGAAAATGTAAACAATATTTATATGAAGACAAAGAAATGTTCAACAAAATATTAAATATAATTTTGCCATCATAGTCAAACCTTTTTTCTCAGGAGCTGGTTTAACTTTCTCCTTGATCACTTTAGCCTCTGAAATATTGAAAATGTAAACAATATTTATATGAAGACAAAGAAATGTTCAACAAAATATTAAATATAATTTTGCCATCATAGTCAAACCTTTTTTCTCAGGAGCTGGTTTAACTTTCTCCTTGATCACTTTAGCCTCTGAAATATTGAAAATGTAAACAATATTTATATGAAGACAAAGAAATGTTCAACAAAATATTAAATATAATTTGCCATCACAGTCAAACCTTTTTTCTCAGGAGCTGGTTTAACTTTCTCCTTGATCACTTTAGCCTCTGAAATATTGAAAATGTAAACAATATTTATATGAAGACAAAGAAATGTTCAACAAAATATTAAATATAATTTTGCCATCATAGTCAAACCTTTTTTCTCAGGGGCTGGTTTAACTTTCTCCTTGATCACTTTAGCCTCTGAAATATTGAAAATGTAAACAATATTTATATGAAGACAAAGAAATGTTCAGCAAAATATTAAATATAATTTTGCCATTATAGTCAAACCTTTTTTCTCAGGAGCTGGTTTAACTTTCTCCTTGATCACTTCAGACTCTGAAATATTGAAAATGTAAACAATATTTATATGAAGACAAAGAAATGTTCAGCAAAATATTAAATATAATTTTGCCTTCATAGTCAAACCTTTTTTCTCAGGGGCTGGTTTAACTTTCTCCTTGATCACTTCAGACTCTGAAATATTGAAAATGTAAACAATATTTATATGAAGACAAAGAAATGTTCAGCAAAATATTAAATATAATTTTGCCTTCATAGTCAAACCTTTTTTCTCAGGGGCTGGTTTAACTTTCTCCTTGATCACTTCAGCCTCTGAAATGACAATAAGGTCAAAAATAATTTTTATTTATGACTTTTAATTTACAATCCTTACTATACCTTTCTTCTCTGCGACAGGTTTAACTTTCTCCTTGAGGGCTTTAGCCTCTATAATATTGATGATATTGAAAATCTATTTTCAATTTGTATATGGAAATATTAATATTTATGTTAATTATTAAGTATAATAAGTATAATTGCATGTGCTATTTGCATTATAGATCTAACCTTTCTTCTCAGGGGCTGGTTTTATATTCTCCTTAAGGATTTCAGCCTCTGAAACATCAAATAGAAACCAATACTGCATTATTCTTGCCAGGGTAAGATTATTTTAATAGTTTAAAAAGAATTACTAAACAAGCAACATATTATGTCTTTTGTGGGTGATCTTACCCTTTTTAGGTGCCCTTTTCTTCGTAAATTCAGACTCTATAAAACAGTTTCATGTGATAAATACTCAACATATACTGTAGCAGACATCAAGGTCATATTCAAGAGGATTTCATTGACATTTATACCTTTCTGTACAGGAGTCGCTTTAGATTTTTCTTTGATGCGTTCAGCTTCTAAAATAAAATGAAGCGTATGGTGTTTAGAGACAAGTACAGAAGTATTTCTGAAGGATAAATGAAATGATCAGGGCTGCGTTTATCGAGTCCTTCTGAACATTATAACGTACTTAAGTTATACCTTAAGCTGTACCTTATCGTTAATACCTTCTTAGTTAAGAATACCTTCTGTAAGTCATACAGTTGGTCTTGGGCGCTTTAAGCTACACCTTATCACCTTTAATGGTGCATACTGCTATGCAATAAGCTTTTATACATAGCAGTTTAATTTCACATATAACATTTTATACAATAATTTAATATAAAATTCTATTTAGTATTAAATTAAAATTTTTACTTTAACTTAGTTTTAATTTTACAAATAAAACATTTGGGTTTAATACATTGTGTAGGCTATTGAAGTATTTTCATGAATAAAACTGTCATACACTGATGGTTGTTAGCGTTTTTATTTGCAAGGCACATATCCCAAGGCACATCGGTTGGCAAAACATTTGACAGGAAAGGCGTAGTCTGTTTAAAGTTAATGAATGTTATGGGGAGTTTGGTCAAACTATGGCAGGGAGACAATAGTTGTCTTAAATCAAAGACGGCGCCATCCGAGGAGCCAGTTAATTTGTGTATTTGCAAAACGGAGGTGTTTGGGCATGAATTTGGGCTGAGAAAGACCTTGTGTGACGTGCGTTCACTGGGTGACAAGCATCCTGCTCCGTGATGCCACCGATTACATACGTATGCCTTTCACTAGGCACGATGGGATGGAGGCACATCGAGGCTTCCATGCCATTACGGGTGTCCCGCGAGGGATTGGCTTTCTGTGTCATGATTCTGCCTAATCTTGTCTTGGTTTTCTGGTCTAGGGGCAGAATCATGACAGACCCACGTGTTTTATGTGGAGAGAAACATATTATGGTCAATCAGGACATAATATGTGTTCTCTCCAGTCTCGTCATTTGCCCCGCCCCTCTCGTTCCTAGTATTGCTTTCCTCCTGTGTCTCATTACCCACACCTGCCCATTGTTATCTCCTTTGTTAGTTTTCCTATAAGATGCCCTCCTGTCTATTGTCTTGTGCTGGTTCGTTGTACTTGTTACCCTGTCCTAAGCCTTGTCGTGTCAAATACTGTAAAGTCTAGTCTTTGAGTGTCAGGTTAGTCTTAGTGTGTTAGGTTAGTCTTTATGGAGCGATTTTAGTCTCATTAATTATTCATGCGTAAAACAAGATACACATGCGTAAACAGTTTCGCATGCATAAAACCTAATTTACGTGCACATAGTATATATTTACATTTACGAAAAGCAATTCACGTGCGTAAAACAAAACTATTTTCTCATAAAGTACGTTTCGCAAACATACAACTGCGCACAAAACTTTCGAAAAGATAAAATGTACACGTTTGTATTGTTATGCGAATGTACAAATCGTCACACACGTGTGAATCGCCTTGGACGTGTATGTGTGTTTTTTGAGACTCTCCTGGCAACGCACTTGGGTTGTCGTACTCTTTAGCCAATCAGATTCAAGCTTACCATTCAACCAATCACAACCCACTGAGGGTGCAGGACTCGAGGAAACGGCTCTGCGCAACTTTAGTGCAGTTTGGCTCAAATACAACGGAAATGACGCATCACCCTCACCGCACGTTAATCACATTACGATCTTTTCCACGCTTGCGCAGCTTCGTGGGTACAATTTCTTATATTTTTTACTTTTAAATAAAATACATTACTCAATTTACTTCGCTGCTGTCCACCTGGTCTCATTTCACTATGTGTTCTGTCAAGTCAGTTTGAAATACTCTAATGTTTCCCCTGACTTTGTAGTTCTTTCTTCATGTAAATGAATATAGTTAGTTATACATACATACATAGTTAGACATACGTGTTATGTTCCTTATTCGCTTCTGTAAACGCCATTGAAGGGATTATTTTACTAATTCAGATTAAATGGATAGATATATTAGCCTATATAGACACATACTAATAAATTACTACATTTAAAGTTAACTAGTATTATCAGATTTTAATAAAAACGACACAAAGCGTCTTTGACAATACTACTGACCTCAGATAGAAACACGGTAAGGTAAATAGACATGATACAGCAATGAATCGCAAAATGGGAGGAAACTGAAGATTTGCAGTCGATAAAAACACTTTATTCCACATGTAACCAAAATCATGTTCATGTAACAACTCTATTATTTTGGATTGGCAACCACATAAACTGTTAAGTAGTGAACTATACTACTCTAAGTATTTAACTGGTTGAGGTGGCCAAGTATGAACCAGATTCCGGTCAAAGAATCAAGAGTGAAGGAAGACATTGCGGCTATGTTTGGCAATCCTATTTATTCCTGTTGCCACTATGATTGAACATGTGGGTTTGTTCTACAAAGGAACAAAAGAAATAATAACAATTACAAATTATCAATTACCATCGCTAACATCGTTAGCAAAGCCAATAGCGCTTATAATGCAAATATGCACAGTACAAATGTATAACCTACATCTCCACCTGAACCCTAATACAATGAACACCACATATAATAATATTTAGGGTAATATCTTATCACAAGTAGTAATGTCCAAACCCGTTTGTAGCAGCTACATGTAGCGTTAGCTTAGAAACATCGCGGCAATCACGTCCGCAAATAACCGCTAAAGCGGAACAATACAAACAATGTAAACATTCGAAACAGCAATAGCATACATAATACTGATTTCAACATTGTGCAAATAAATGAACACATTACGGAAAAGGAGCAGCAACATGAACAAAGGATGAAACCTTTACTGATAGGTTACACTAATACTGGTCCGTCTGGGAAACACTAAAAACACTTAAGTTCCTAAGGCAGGCTTTCTGACATAAACACATATCGTAATGAAAGTGAAAGTGAAAGTGAAAGTGACCTATTTGTCAGTTATGGAGAACCATACCTGAAATTTGCCCTCTGCATTTAACCCATCCAGAGAGTAGTGAACACACGCACAGCAAGTGGTGAACACACATACACCCGGAGCAGTGGGCAGCTATCACTGCAGCGCCCGGGGAGCAAGTAGGGGTAAGGTGCCTTGCTCAAGGGCACCTCAGTCGTTACCTGCCGGCCCTGAGGATCGAACTGGCAACCTTCTGGTCACGAGTCCGACTCTCTAACCATTAGGCCACGACTGCCCACTCTCACTAATGGTAACGTAAGCAACGTTTAAAAACATAAAAACAGACTCGCCGTGAACGGTTAAACTATGTAACGTTAGCCTACAAAACAAACTATGTGCCGCCTGCACAAAAGCTGCGCAGAGCCTTTTTCCTCGAGTCCTGCGCCCTCAGCGGGTTGTGATTGGTTGAATGGTAAGCTTGAATCTGATTGGCTAAAGAGTACGACAACCCAAGTGCGTTGCCAGGAGAGTCTCAAAAAACACACACACACGTCCAAGGCATTCACACGTGTGTGACGATTTGTACATTCGCATAACAATACAAACGTGTACATTTTAACTTTTCGAAAGTTTTGTGCGCAGTTGTATGTTTGCGAAACGTACTTTATGAGAAAATAGTTTTGTTTTACGCACGTGAATTGCTTTTCGTAAATGTAAATATATACTATGTGCACGTAAATTAGGTTTTATGCATGCGAAACTGTTTACGCATGTGTGTATCTTGTTTTACGCATGAATAATTAATGAGACTAAAATCGCTCCATAAGTCTTAGTGTGTTATAGTTGAGCTCTTGAGTCTTTAGTTTTCAATTTATCGTGTTTTGCTATTGTGTAGGCCTACTCCTTTGTTACCCCCTCGTGGGTTTTTGTTTTTCTGTTTACATATATATATTAAAGCCCCTTCTGTTAACCCCCTCATCCTCGCTGCCTGCACTTGGGTTCTTCCACCACGTTCACGACATTCTGGATGGGACACTTATCCATATACACAAATGATTGATTTACGCTAATAATGTGAATCAAAACAGATCGTGGAGAAAATTAACACACGATGGCAAACTATGAGAATATAAATGACCCTTCCAAAAAGAAGCAAAACCAAACCTAGTTAATGTAGCTGGTTAACGCAGAAAACGTATGGCTGTGAGGGTCTGGGATCAGACACTTGCAGAATTATAAATACATACAACATATTTCTTTATTTATACTATTTCAGTGAGTCCTGATAAATGCTATTTCTACTGTTTCTAGTTTTTTTATAATAAACATTGAATTCTTAATACTTTACCCGCTCTATAACGCAAGGTAGAGCAAACAATCAGTTTTTAGAGGCATCGATATCAACCTAACGTCGCACATAAGAAGGTTTACCTTGAGTAACCTCAAAAGGTATAGTTCAGGGAATATGCCTAGAAAAGGTATAACTTGAGTTAAGGTGTACCTTTAAAGTCTTCGTAGCGCGCTAAGAGACAGCGTTATCGTTAAGCGCAGCCCAGATTCTTAACTTGGATTTATATCCATACCTTTCCTTACAGGAGCTGGTTTCACTTTCTCCTTTGTGACGTCAGCCTCTAAAATGACAAGTAATATTTTTTGTAGCATCATCTTAGTTTTATGTGAATTAAGTCTTCATCTTTCACATAATGCATAAATTGGTTGCTCAAACCTTTCATCTTAGGGGCTGGTTTGGCTTTCTCTTTGATGGTTTCAGCTTCTAAAATGGTGACAAAAAATATAGCATTAGCGTTATCTTAATACTACCCTGCACAGACTTTGGCATTAATAAAATGTACGTACCTTTCTTTGGTGCAGGCTTGGGCTTTTGTTTGGTTATTTCAGGTTCTGAAAAACATAGTTGTGATATGTGGATATGAACTGTTACAGGAAGGCAGGCCACATATATATATATATATATATATATATATATATATATATATGTCAGATTCTGTAATTCTGTATTAAAACATGCCAAACATTAAAAGATACAAATCAAGAAAAATTCTGTAAACTTGCATTGAAACAGCATCCTTTGTCTGGCATTAATACCAAAAAAATCAAACACACTTAATACTGTAAACCAATACCTTTCTTAGTAGGTTCTGGTTTGACTGTTTTTTCTTTGGGAACGTCAGGCTCTATAACATTTTAAGTTTTTATAAATTGCAATAATCTATATTCATTACACAATCAAGATACAATATACATGATCATTTCAAGAATATACTCATTCTGTACCTTTCTTCACAGGAGTTGCTTTAACTTTCTCCTTTAATACTTTAGCCTCTGCATTGTCAATAAGAAATATTTACAGAAAGCATAATAGCTCGGAGATAATGTACATTGTTTTGTTAACATTGAAGTGAATCAAACCTTTATTAGCTTTTGTTTTTTCTTTCTCTTTGGTAACTTCAGGCTCTAAAAAATAGAAAAATATTTGAATTGCTATTAAACCAAAAATACAATATAATACCACTTTAGTTTATGGAATGTTTCGCCAAGTCGAATTATTTTTGTCTGGATTATGATTAGTCTGATTCATTTAGGGGAAAACTTGCCTCTTTTGGGTTTTGGTTCAGGTGCCTTTTTAACAACTCCATGCTCTATAAAACATTATGATCATTTCTGAATTCATCACATTAAACTACTATGCAACACACTATAATTTCATTGACATTCATACCTTTCTTTACTGGAGCAGTCTTAACTTTCTCCTTGATGATTTCAGCCTCTGACAATATATATTTAATATAAGCTTTTATTAGTTTATTTAGTAAATAGGTATAAAAAAGAAACATGAGGATAGAATGTAAAGGTTAGAATTTAAAGGTTATTATGAACCTTTTTCTTCATGAACCGGTTTCACCTTTTCTTTAGGAATCTCAACTGAAAAGACATGACAGCATGACTTAAGATGTATTTCTGGGAAAACATGTTTAACAAGTAATAAAATGAAAATACTCATTCTATATTCAGTTCTATAAAATCTGTATATTCCCACCTTTCTTTATGGGTTCTGGTTTTGATTCGGGTGCTTTTTTAGAAACTTCAGATTCTATAAAACAGTATGATTTCATCCGCTGAGTAAACGTCATAACAAAAAAGGAAAGTATTTATGTTTAATTTGGTATTGATACCTTTCTTAACAGGAGCTTGTTTGACTTTCTCCTTGATCATTTCAGCCTCTGCATTGAAGAAATATAATTTCAACATGTTATCATATGTGGGATCACATGTGAAACGTGATGATGTGGAAAAATGGACAGCCAGATATTCTAAGAAGAACGAAATCAAAAAATACAACAAAAGGAAAACAACTGTGTTATATAGGTAGGTAGCTTGCAATATTACTATTATTTATACCTTTCTTTGCAGGTTCTGGTGCTGGTTTGATTGTCTTTTCTTTAGGAACTTCAAGCTCTAAAAATAGCATTGTTTCAATGATCAATAACCATCATACAGTGAGTATAAAGATACAGAATGTTTATTTTTTATATGAATACCTTTCTTTACAGGAGCTACTTTAACTTTCTCCTTGATCACTTCAGCCTCTAAATGGGAATCATATGGAAATATGTAAAAGTGTCTTCTCGAAAACAGACTGAAAACAAAACTAAAATCTCACTCAAACCTTTCTTGGCCGGGGCTGGTTTGACTTTCTCTTAAAATCATAATACACAATATTTAGGAAACCTCTCAAAAATGTTCATTTAAAGTGATACTTCACCCAATAATGAAAATTCTGTCGTTTACTCACCTACGAGTATGTGATGACAGAATTTCATTTTGTTTATTTAAGTTATCAGTTTATTTAAATCAGAACAAACCTTTCTTTTCAGGGGCTGGTTTAGCCTTTTCTTTGACTATTTCAGCTTTAAAAAAACAATAAAATAAAGGTCTTGTGTATGCAATCTTATAAGAATACATTCTTATTTCATTTTTGCTATTAATGTGCTGTCTGGGTGGTAAAATATTCAAATTTCCTAAAAGATATGTAGGGAACTCAATGTGTTAAACAATCTTTATACAATCACATTTCATTGACATCTATACCTTTCGTCACAGGAGCTGGTTTAACTTTCTCTTTAATGACTTCAGCCTCTGAAACGGCAATGATGTGAAAATATTTAAAGACTGTGAAAGGTTTTCCCTTTGTTGCAATGATCTTCACCAGAACTTAAAAGCAAACAAGAAGCTAAAACAATGGCGAGATACCTTTCTTCACAGGGGCTGGTTTAGCTTTCTCTTTAACCTCTGAAATCATAATAATGTAAAGATTATTAGCATAACCATAAAAATGAGGAGGGAATCCTCGATATACAACATTAAATCAAACCTTTTATCTTGGGTGCTGGTTTAGCTCTTTCTTTAATGGATTCAGCTTCTAAATGTATAAAAAATGGACAAAAAGAAAAAGATTAGCATTATTTTACATCAGAGCAGTGGGTATTATGAATAAATATAAGTACCTTTCTTTGGTGTTGGTTTGGGTTCTTTTTTGGTTGTCACAGGTTCTGTAAAAACAAATGAGGTTTAACAACACTTGTGTTTCGCACACATGAATTGTGTAACTTGGATTATGATTTCATTGTTTTTCATTATTTTTAATACCTTTCTTTACAGGAGTTGGTTTGGTTTTCTCCTTGATGACTTTGGCCTCTGAAAAGACAATAACAGCATTGATACAGGTAAATAATAACATTGGTTACATAAAATATTGATGAAATACAGAAATAAGGTACACATGTATGGAGGAGGAAACCTGCAAAAACAAATATATAAATCTGTGAATGAATAGAGAAATATAAATACACTTGTTGCAATTAAAATATTTATAAAAATAGAAAGCTAAACTCAAAATTAAAATTTTCTTAAATAATTCTTTTATTTCTTTAATTTGGTTCCGTATTTATTTTTCCTTAACAAAACATGCTAATGAGAGGACATCGATCATGCATCAGTGGGCGGGTCTTGCTTTCTCATGCACATTAACTTCAGGCTCGATGTTGCTAAGAAGCAATAACCCTGCGTTCCAATATGTGTATTAATACACAGATTTATGTATTTATTTGCGCATTTATATAGGTTTTTGCAGGTTTCATCCTGCATATGGATAGAATATAATGTTAACTCAAACCTTTCTTTTCAGGGACCGGTTTAGCTTTCTCTTTAATAACTCTAGTATCTGAAAAAAAGGTAATGCACAACATTTACAAGACATATTTGACCTGAAACATACATTTTATACAGTAAACTTAAATATAATTCTTCAAAAAGGTTTAAAACAGTAAATCGAACCTTTCTTGGTAGGGGCTGGTTTAGCTTTCTCCTTGATGGCTTTTTTCTCTAAAATGCAAATTAGACATAATTCTTAAAAATAGACGTTTTAAATAAAAATGGTAAAGTTTTAGGGGCGGTTTCCCGAACAAAGGATAAGCTTATAGGACTATGCCTTTGTTAAATTAGGATATTTAAATTTAAAAAAACATAAATTGCAAAAAACATTACTGGTGTGTATCTTGAGACAAAACAATCGCACTGATATATTTTAAGATATGCCAGTGTAAGTTGTTTTTGTTTAAGACGCCTCTAACATTTCAGTTAGTCTGGGACTAGGTTCAAGCCCTGTCCAGGAAACCGCCTCTTAAAATTGAAAAGAAAGTAAATCAAACCTTTCTTTTCAGGGACCGGTTTAGCATTCTCTTTAATAGCTTCAGCTTCTGAAAAATGTATAATGCAAAACATTTACAAGACACATTTGACCTTAATCATACATCTTATACGGGTAAAACTTAAATATAATCCTTCAAAAAAGATTTAATGTTAAAAAAGTAAATCGAACCTTTCTTGGTAGGTGCTCGTTTTGCTTTCTCTGTGATGGCTTTTTTTAGTTCTAAAATGCAAATTAGATATAATTCTTAAAAATATATATATATCTTTTTTTAAGGTTAAAAGAAAATAAAAATCAAACCTTTCTTTTCAGCTTTCTCTTTAATAACTTCAGCCACTGAAAAAATTATAATGCAAAACATTTACAAGACACATTTGACATTTTATACGGGAAAACGTAAATATAATTCTTCAAAGAAGTTTACATTTAAAAAAAGTAAATCGAACCTTTCTTGGAAGGGGCTGGTTTAGCTTTCTCCTTGATGACTTCAGCCTCTGAAATGACAATGAGGTCAAAACATTTCTAGATTCTGATGAGAATAAGATGAATATGAATAATGTCTTTGCACTTTTGTAGAAAGCGAATCAAACCTTTCTTCTCTGGAACTCGGATCTCTTTGATCACTTCAGCTGCATTGTGATGATGAAAACATATGCAGAGGAAGATTAGTATGGTCTTAAGAGTTTCTGTAACAAGTCTTTACTGTAATTCAGAATTATGATGACAAATGAACGTAGGTACCTTTCTTTGGTGGCTTGGGTTGTTCTTTAGTTATCTTAGGCTCTGTAAACAAATGATTTATCACGAAAAACGGTAGAATTTAGTCTTTTATTCGATTTACAGCATTCTGTATATAACAGGTTTATCTGTCTCTTTTGTAACTTCAGGGTCTACAAAACAGGGACATTTTCGTTTCAATCACACTAAGCATAATAGTACTGCAGACACACACACAGATGTTTATCGATAGCCAGGTGGTGAGACTGTGATAAGAAATGCGTTAAAAAATGTCTTGTCAAAGTTTGGCATTTAGGCTGGTACATACATTTTACTGACAGTTTTCATGTTATCGCAGAATTGAACTAACGGCCTAAGAAATTCAGAGTGGAAATCATATTTTTTTCTTTTTACTGTTATTGTTTCACACAAAAGGCAAAGTTGTAGACAGTTTACCTTTTTTGGAAGGTGCAGGTTTTGTCTTCTCTTTCACAGCTTTAGGTTCTTTAAAGAAATTGAATTCACATTTAAAAAAAAAGTATCTTTCTTTGGAGAAAAAGGTCTTGATTACATCCAGAAATAGCCATAGACAAAATACATGAAAACATTCAATATCATTTGATACATTAAGTTTGTGACAGGCAAGAAATGAATGACTTGGTGTGTAGTAAACTGTACTGTAAATCCCCTTCTTGACAGGAGCTGGTTTAGGCTTTTCCTGCACAGCTTCTGTGTATACATGTAAACATCCTAGTTAGATGAAGACAACCTTAGTATGATAAAGAAGGTTGAATTTAATAAAAAACAATGACCTTTCTTGGCAGGTTTTTCCTCTATGATTGTTTCAGGCTCTAAAATTTAGGTCAAAACAGTTGCAAAAGCACATGCTTAAAAAATGCAAAACATTCAGAAATATGTTTAGTTGTGTCCACGCGTCTACAGGTTAAAGGAGTAGTTCATCTTCAAGTGGAAAATTCTGTCATCATTTATTCACCCTCTTGTCATTTCAAACCTGTATGACTTTCCACAGAACACAAAAGAAGATATTTTGAAGAATATTGTTAACAGCCCCCATTCACTTGTATTGGTTATAATAGAAGTGAATGGGGGGCTGTACTCTTCTGTTATCAACATTTTTCAAAATATCTTCTTCAAAATTAATTGATGACAGATTTTCAACTTGAAGGTAAACTACTGCTCTAATCCGTTGACTCAAAGCATTACTTTTAGCTACCCAGAGCTACTTATTAATGAATATGAATTCCTTTCTTTGGAAGAGTAGGTTTTGACCTTCTCTTTAATATGTTCAGCCACTAAACAAAGCATATGAAGAAGAGGTAAAAAAGGAAAAAATATGTCAAGGGTCATGTTTCAACACGATAAAGTGTGGTACCTTTCTTCCCAGGAGCAGGTTTGAGAACTTTATCCTCTGAGGAAGATAAGAGGAAGTGTCAAACCTATAGCACTTTGGTATCTTGGTCACATATTTATATTAAATGCCGTGTTGTACCTTTTTTCAAAAGTGATGGCTCTGCCCTTTCCTTGGAAACTTCAGGTAATAAACATGGAAAATAAGTACCTTTCTCAGAAATGCATTCAATTCATATTTTGAATATTTGAAAAACTAAATACCTTTTTCCACAGGAGCTTTCTTTGGCTTCTCTTCTGAACAAAGCAAACATACAAAATATGATATAATATATATTGACATTCTGAGCCAAATTCATCAATAAGATTTAAAACTACAACTAGTTATCATTACACCTCTTTTGGCATCATGTTCTGAAAATTAATGTCACGCATAAGGAAAAGACTTGAATGTACAACTGTATTACTGAATCATTCATTCCTTAAAATAACTTGTTTATTTAATGAATTCTGTATGTAAATAAATAATACCTTTCTTTGAAGGTTCTGGTTTGGACTTCTCTTTGGAGGCAACAGGCCCTTTAATGAATTAAATGGATATGCATTTCATACAATGCAAAAAAACACAATACTGTACTCTTAAATGAAATACATTACTTCAATAATGTCAATAAGTGATACCTTTCTTCACACGGGCTGGTTTCGCTTTCCTTTTAGGGGTTTCGTATTCTGAAAAGAAAACATGACAGTCCCATGAAATTAAAACATTTTATTAACTGCTGACAGTTCATTTTGTTCGTCGAAAGCCAGACTTTACCTTTCTTTGAGGCTGTTGGTTTGGTCTTGTCTTTGGAAACCTCAGGCTCTGTAATTCAATATCAGCAGTTTGTACATCTTCAAAGAACGAAAATCATAACAGCATCTAAATCCAGAAAAAAACATACCTTTCTTCTCAACATGCTCAGCCTTTTCCTTCACAGTCTCTGTAACTAAATAGACACTCAAATTAAACAAGACTTTAAGAACACACTTTACGGTATATCGCTAATACTTAAAAAATGCAAATATATAATATAACAAATACCTTTTTCTTTTTGAGCTGGTTTTGACGCTTTCTTAATATCTCTAGATTCTGTAAAAAAGGTTATTTTATTGAATATCTGATAGTTAGTCTGTAGATCATATCATAACAGTTTATTCTATAACCATGGGAATACTCCAGGCAGGTTTAGACCTTTCTTTGCAGGATGTTTCTCCTCGACAGCTTCAGCTTCTGCAAAAATGACAAGACGATTGAATAAGGTTTATGGTAATATGCAGCTAATGTGGAATTTTGTGAATTTACCTGTTTTGGATCGAGCTGGTTTGGCCTTTCCTTTGGTAACTCCAGGCTCTGAAAATGGGTGGAAAACAATAAATGTAATGAAACAAAAAAATATGGACATTCTGAATATGATGCAGAATAAACAAACAGTAACAATTTAAGATTAAATATTATTTCAAATAGCCTTTCTTCTTAAAATAATAATTTGTTATTAAGCATATTTGCAATTAGGCAGTGCATATTTCAATATATTTTGTACATTATGTTTATAGTAAGCAATATAAATGCAAAACAACCCAAACACCTTTTAGATGGGGCTGATTTGGGCTCTACACTACAGCTGTGTGAATACAAATATTTTTTACACCTTTAAATTCACAATTGACCTAAAAAGAGGAAACAGGAAGTTACATACCTTTCTTAACAGGAGCTGGTTTGGTTGTCTCTTTCTTGACACCTATGATATAACAAAGTATAAATTAGATCGTGAGGGTCATAAAATAAAATAAATCTGATCTGATGGGTTATACAATCGACCCTTAAGGTTGCAGGTACAGAAAAAATGTAACAGATAATAATCTTTAAATGTTTTTACCTTTGGTTTTGGCCACTTTTTTAGCAACATCATCTGAAAGACAAAGACTGATTTAGTGACGAAAATATCCTTTGTGTAAATAGCTGTAATCATCAAACTGGTAATGATTTTAGCATTTAGGAACACCAAACAGATGTTTACAATTACAAACTGTTTGGATTTTCAAAGATAAGAAAAGTACCAAATAAATTGCATTTGGACAGTGAAAATATATTTTTGTATGCATGTTACCTTTTGGCGTGTCCACAGGTTTCACTTTTTCTGTTTTAGGTTTGGTTTCTGTGTTAAATACAATTTGTTTTTTTACATTATAAGCACGAGCTATTCAACAAGCTCAGTATTTTTATCACATGGTATATGTTTTTTTTAAGGAAAATGTGGACGACAGCCTCTAGCCATGACATGACTTTACAGTATATATAATAAAAATTGAAACGGTATGTTTCTTACCTTTCTTGGCTGGTTTCATCTTTTTCTCAGCTTCTGTAGAGGGAAAAATGCACACATCATACATGAATTATTAACACTCATTATAAATTAAATTTTGTATTCCTATATATATGTAGATTTTCTCCTTATTCCCTTTCAATGCTGTCAAACGTATCTGCATTTCCAGTGTGTATTGCAATTTCTGCTAGTATTTCGTATTAAGGTGTATGTCAATCTATGACGAACTGTCTCTACAAACCTGCTCTCTCATCATCCTGGGGTTTCTTCTGAGAAGGAGGATGTTCATGCTCTATTGTTTCACTTCTTTTATGCTTTAATGGCTTTTCCTCTGAAAAAAGACAAAAATATATATTACTATAACATAAAAACATATTCTTGCCATTGACTGGCCAACCTTTAAAGGCTGGGTTTTTACTTCTGCGAAAGCTTGTTATTTATAAAAGCCACTGTCACAACACAAAGCTCATCTAAGCAGTTAGTGAACAGTCTACAGCAATGAAATACATCAAAACATATAACTATGGCTACATAATTGGACAATGTGAACCTGTTTTAAATTTAAGCATATATTTCTACCTGAAGAAGCTTATGAAACACAATAATGTTTATTGTCACGAATAAACAGTGATATTTTCTTAGGGTTAAGATCACACTTTTGTCCCTGTGTATTGCAAGAATGTTTCAAATATAAATAGATGCAATGGAAAAACATAATAAACACAGTTGTGATTCTCTTTGACTGCCACATTGCATAAAAGTTTAGTCAATTCTTCTCTAAAAGAACAATGTGCTTTTTGGCATTAGTAAGTCATATATACCCGATTTCAGTTTCTTCTGTTTCAGAATGGGCTTTTCCTCAGTCACTTTGCCTTTTCTAGGGGGCCTTTTCTTTTCTAGAACATATTTATACATAGTACAAATACATTATCTCTGGAAACAGAGAGGAGATTTGACAGGGTACAGCGATTTTAATTGAAGTAGGTCTTGACACGTTCCACATCCCCTTGAGGGACAGAGCAGAATCTAGATCTCATCCAGAATCTAGAAGTGGAGGTTGAATTTTTCACACACACACACACACACACACACACACACAAAGAGAAATCAGATGTGGTTTACCTGTTGGTTTATGAGTCTTGTCTTTTGTAGGTTTCGTGTCCTCCTTGGACTTTTGACCCTTTTCACTGACTTTCTTGTCGGGTTTAACTTCTTTCTTCTTTTCTTTTTCTACAGTTATGTTTATTTGTTGCATTATTTCATCCTCTTCCGCTTCGGCCTCCTTACCTCTCATGTCTGAAAGAACAAACCAGAACATGTGACACAGTCTTATTGTTCCGCTCGGGTTTTTGTTCTATTCCAGGTTTTCACTCTGCACCAGCACTAGAATCTACTGTGCAAGCACTGAAGAAAACATCAAACCATTCACCTTGAATGATTTTGTATATCTCCTCTCTAGCCTTTTTTTCTTTGGCCTCTTTCACGTGTTCAAGAACTGAAATTCATGAGTCAATGGTAAATGAAAGTTACATGTTTTATATGACTGATGAATCAGAATAAGTGCATGAATCAGTGCACTATAAGTGGGTTACATCTTTTTTGTAATAAGCAAAAAGCTATTTGGTCACCAGCCATTGATTAGAACGTAAAGCAAATTTAGTTAAGCCACAGAAATGATTATGCAGTGAATACAGAATGTTTAACTGTCATTATCTAAAGGTACAAATACCTACGCACACACTGATATTTTTCACAAATCACTGAACATTTTGCATATTTTTCCATTCTTGCTAAAGTAAAAAGTCTAGAAAAAAGTAAAACCATCGCATATAACAGTCATATTTATCAGTATAGGCTGAGGGATACAGTGTAATTGCTTCTTTTCGGTTCTAGGTTGGGCTATTTTTATTTAATTGTCATATATTTTAAGTAACTTTTAATTAAAATACATATGTTATGAGGGTTATTTGATAGATTAAACTACTACAGGGATTTGTGTTTAGAATTTCATTAATTATTAGTGGAAATTATTTAAGATGTTAAACCTTGCACATTTTTAACTTCTACTTATTTTCCATTAATAGGTCAATAATAAATATTGTGTTTAGTTTTTTAAATGAGAACACAAATGATAATCAATGTGTAATTTAACTATAGCCTGTATGGTCTCTGTCTAAAATTATACCAAATGTGTACCTTTGTCATATTTTGTGTGAATGGAAGTCCTCTGTTTTTCATCATCCTTGGCCAATGTTTTTCTGATTTCACTTGTGGCAACTCTCTTCCAGTCATTGTTATTGTTATTTTCATCGTCTTCACCTGGGATGTCCGGTCTGGCAGTAAGCAGGACAATTTCCTCTTTATTTATTTTTTCTAGTTCATCATGTTCATTCATATCAACAGGAGCAGCAGTTGCCTTTAAGACAGAATGATCTGACTCTTCAATGTTTTCCTTTACAACGTTTTCCTCATCATCCTCTACCTCATCCTCCGTAACTTTTGTGCACTTTTCCAAATCATCACTTATTGCCATATTTTCTTTCTCCATTTTTAAATCATCAAAATTATCTTCAGTAGTTTGTCCTTTCTGTGTAACATCAGAGATATCTTCATCTGTTTCTGTAGTTTCATCCTCTGTGATTGCTTCACCTGAGGTATCTTCAGCTATTTGAACAATTTCTTCTTCCTCTTTAACATCAGATATATTGTCATCTGATTCAGTAGATTCAACCCCCTTTTTAACACCCAAGACTTCTTCTTCGTTGTTTCCAACTGTTTTAGTAATTTCTTCATCCCTTTTATAACCAGCCATCTCTTCATCTGAGCTGTCTTCATCTATTTCAATATATTCTACCTCATCTTTAACATCAGAAATATCTTCATCTGAGGTATCTTCCTCTGTTTCAGTAGATTCTACCTCATCTTTAACATCAGAAATATCTTCATCTGAGGTATCTTCCTCTGTTTCAGTAGATTCTACCTCATCTTTAACATCAGAAATATCTTCATCTGAGGTATCTTCCTCTGTTTCAGTAGATTCTACCTCATCTTTAACATCAGAAATATCTTCATCTGAGGTATCTTCCTCTGTTTCAGTAGATTCTACCTCATCTTTAACATCAGAAATATCTTCATCTGAGGTATCTTCCTCTGTTTCAGTAGATTCTACCTCATCTTTAACATCAGAAATATCTTCATCTGAGGTATCTTCCTCTGTTTCAGTAGATTCTACCTCATCTTTAACATCAGAAATATCTTCATCTGAGGTATCTTCCTCTGTTTCAGTAGATTCTACCTCATCTTTAACATCGGACATATCTTCATCTGAGGTATCTTCCTCTGTTTCAGTAGATTCTACCTCATCTTTAACATCAGACATATCTTCATCTGAGGTATCTTCATCTGTCTCAGTAGATTCTACCTCATCTTTAACAATGGACATATCTTTATCTGTTTCAGTAGATTCTACCTCATTTTTACCATCGGACATATCTTCATCTGAGGTCTCTTCCTCTGTTTCAGTAGATTCTACCTCATCTTTAACATCAGACATATCTTCATCTGAGGTATCTTCATCTGTGTCAGTAGATTCAACATCCTCTTTAACATCAGAGATCTCTTCTTTTGAGGTATCTTCATCTGTTTGAATAGTTTCTCCCTCCTCTGTCACATCCAAGGTATCTTCAGCATTTTTAATAGTGACATCAGTGCTATCCTCAGCAGTTTCAACTCCTCCTTCTTCCTCTTTAACGTCTAAGATATCCTCACGTATTTCAGTTGTATCTGTATTTAACTCATTCGTGTCCTCCTCGACTATGGATCTCACAGTGATGTACGGAGCGTGTTTTGTGCCCATTATTTCTGCAACTGTTTTGTGAAGCCATTTAGCAGGTTACTGACTTTTATTCAGGTTGATGCCCACAACAGATGTCATTTTGCAGATCCAAACACATTTACGTGCAAGACATTACACATATTCAGGTGATCAAAACACAGTCAATACATCACATGGATGAGCTCAGGTGCATGCACATGTTGCAACCCTGGAAAAGATGGAGCTAAACTATTTTTACAGTAGCTTTCCCTTTAAATATTTATGTTTTTTTGTGGCGTTCTTGGTTTTGAAGTTTTCTGGTGCTGATAAACATTCATGTAAAGTTTCACAACCTCATCTTAAAATCGCAGGACATTAATATTGTTTGTCACAATATTCTTGCAACATGTGTCACGTTTGGTAAGACCTCCTACATGCTGTGTGTTTGTGATGTTTATATTGATACATTTATCACGTTAGATTCTTCACTACACTGCAAAGAAGAGAAAAGAAACCAAACACTCCCAGAAATGCAATAGACATAAGACATCTTTTTATTTTTGTATGTAAATATGTCGTGCATTTTTAACAGTCTATATAAATTAAAAACACAAGCACATAAACCGTATTTTTTTTCTCATGTAAAGAAACATAAGTTACCATGAATACAGATACAGTTGACATGTCAATAAAGGAGCTTGCATGTTATGTAAACAAACACTTTCACATGCTGTTATTCCTTTGCAAGTGCAAACAAGAAATAAAAACATATAAAACATGTTTCTTAATGCTTTGTCAGCAGTCATAACATTTGATCAGTTTTGATTACTAGTGTTAGTTTTAATGTTAACTCAGAGCTTTCATGAACATGAAAGAAATGTTAAGTCACTGACCTTTTTCCATTGGGGGCAGAAATTCTCCTGTTAAAGAAAGAGGTATATTTCAAGATGCAGAAAGCAAGCTGTTGCGATTCGTCTTAAGTAAATAATATAGAATTCATTATTTCATAATTATTTCATTTAACACATTGACAAACCTTTTCTTCTTATCACTTGTGGTGCCTCATCTGAAACAGACAACAGCTCAGACCATTAAAGAGAAAATAACAGAAATGTAAAAATTGCCATAAAACATTTATTATTATCAATACCTTTGTCTTGCATGAGCATGTTTGACAGGTAGGCCAAGACCATGTCTCTCCTGTCAGCGAATTCCTCAACAGTGTCTGTGACAACTTTCATAGCGTCAAAGCTAATGTCATGAATAACACCTGTAACAATGGAAAGTATCAATGAAATCCTAGGCAAACCACATTAAATGCTGTTTCCATCTGATTAATGAACAAATACCTTCATCTCCACCAAATAAGTTGGAAAGGTAGTTAGAAATAGAGTTCTTTAGCTCTGTGGCCTCTTCTGCAACATTACCAGCCAGTTTCATTGGATCAATGCTCATTTTGGGAATCTGAGCTGAAAAAATGTTATAAAACGTTAAATCTGTTCTTTCCAATTATACACATTTCGTAAATAGATAAAATGTATTATGAAGTACCTTTGATGCCCACAAACAAAGAGGAAAGATATTGAAAAACATCCTTGAGCCCACTGAAAGTATATACGACTGCATCACCGGCCACGTCCGCAGGATAAATGATAGTTACGTCCAGAATGTCTAAACAAAGTGAAAAACATTACACAGATATTAGTGAGTCTGGCCTGTGCCGAAAAAGTGTGATTGAATTGCATGAATCTCACTGATTCATTTTGGCATGGGAATTGATAGCATGATACTGGTTTCATGATTCAGGTCTCTCATTGCCTGTCATCTCTCTAATAACAATGGGAAATGATTTCATTACACATGCAACTACCTTCAAACATGTGGAATAAGTAGTTGATTGGAAATCTAATCCATTCTGTAGCTTCTTCTAATACAGTGCCACCAAATGCCACTGTTTCAGTGACTCCAAAGTATCCTGTTTGAAAAAATAGGAAGATTTAATGAACACATTTCTAGTTGTATTTTTTACTTATAAAGGATTTGACGGCCTTAAAAAAATGCATCTACATACCAACACCACGTGACAGAAAAGCCACAGATGACTCTGCTGCTAAATTAACAGCGTCCATTGGATTAAAGATAATTGCAGTGATGTGATCTGTATTAACATCAAAAAACAGCAGAGATGGTAAAATAATAAAACATACATTTTGGTGGATATCAATTCACTGTATGACAGAACAAACGTCCCAACTATTTGTGCTGCCTACCATAAGTATCAGTGAAGGTATTGATCATGTTGTTCATTCCATTTTCAATGCCTTCAAGCGTCTTGTCTATTGCTAACATCGGATCAGATCCAAATTCCTGGATGTCTGCATGGAAAACGTTTGCCGTGAACCACATAATCCAAAGAAACAACATTTGTCATTATTGCTGCCTTTAAAAAAAAATGATCGAAACTTACTTGCAAGCTGATCGTCAGTCACAAAGTCAAACATGACAACACCAGCTACTGACCATGAGATCAGAAGCGAGATGACGATCAGCCATTGTGCAGGACGATTTAAGATTCTGAGAAACCCATGACTTCTGGCCGTGAGTGTGTCTGGATGCACTGGTGTTGCCGGGGCACCTGCAGGAGCGGGAGGGATGGATCGTACTTCTGTATCTGTAAACACGAGGTTTGATTTTAAACATGACAAGGTTAAAGCAAACTTTTAAAAAGCAACAATTCTTACCGTTTTGTGCAAATTGAGCATTTCTGTACATAACGGCCTTTTTTGCTACATCTTTTATCAGTTAATGTTGTTTGTCAAAGATTTACAGTTTACAGTGAGCTTTTAAACATGACACGGTTAAAGCAAACTGAGAAAATAATAATGTTCATAAAAAATAATAATAATAAATATTCTGAGAAAAGAATAATGTTGCTATGGCGACTCTTTGATATGTTACATATGTTACCATATGGCAATTTTGCAACGACTTTTATTGTTTTTATGGTTTATTTTTCCCCAAAAATGAGTTTTGCATCTTGTTTTATCAAAATTCGAACTTGAAAATAATAAATTGTTAGAACACCGCAGAGCTTTTATGCAGGCTTTCTTGGTTTTTGTAAACTCCATGAAATTTGTCTTTGTTCATCAATATGCTGACATGTTGAATATTTTTACTTGTATTCATTTATATTATTAGTAACTTAATGTGTTTATATTTAAATAAATACTGTGGCGTGGACCTCTCATTTCTGCAGCTGTTCTTGAACATTATCTGCATGTCTGCATAATGACCGATTTCACACTGGCGAGAATAAACTGCATTGCCGTCTTGTGTTATTTATTTCCTTGCGGCTGGAGTTTAATGACACCAGGAATTCAACTGTGAATTTGCAGTTAGACATACGTTCTGACATACGTACTGATACATGATCATTATACAATGAAACTATTATGCGATCGATAAGTCATGGAAACGTGTGTTTTACATCACTTTATCTCATCAAGTCATGCAAGCTCAACTATTTTAAAAGTTACAGCAAAGGTCAAGATTTAAGAATAGTACATTGAAATGACTTGTGCAGCCAGTTTGATTGTACTTTACATTTCAACAGTTTATATAGACTCCATTGAAACATCGTCATTTAAAAGCATTACTAAGTATATAAAAAATGAATTATTTGAACTGACACATGAAAACGTGACAACTTTCAGGGTAAATAAAGTGATTATGTGATGACACTACAAGCATGAACATAAAAATTGCTATAAAAATAGCTTGGCTGTTCAATCTAGTATCACATTAGCCACAAGTAACTTTATTATAAGATTCTTTTTTTATTATGCCATGAACTATATGTCTGTCAATCAAATGAAGGAAATTATCCTGCAGTACCTTTGGTTGCCCGAGTCATCTTGTAGTTCTGCTGGTATTCCTTTGACTTTAGTTTTATTTTATTTGGATGGATTCACCCAGTTGATATTAAATTCCACTAAGTAAATAAAGTTCCTCTTCTGTTCCCCATGTAATCCACAAGTGAAACCTTGCAAATTCATGAGAAATGTGGGGTGAGGGTTTTCAAAATGCCGGATTGGTGAGCATGGCTGGGGAGAATGGGATGTTAGGTCAGGGACGTAAACAGGGGAGCTCAGGCTCGGGGGACGCAGCGGGTAATTTAGCCCATGTTATTGGTCCCTCACATGGGTATGGGGTGGGAAAAGTGCAGGGGACCTTCACTGTAACCTTATCCATTGCAAACCGGGTTTATTCTTAGATAGTGTAGTGTTCACCAGCTGCACTCTGACTTGCCTTTTTGGGATGTTCTGCATGGAGGCTTCTGCTGGAAGCCAAAGGGAATATGAATACTGTATGTGTTGACAAGAATGCCTTTGGTTTGTTTGTGAGACTTTAATTTAATTCACATTATGCATTTATCATAACTGACATTGCATTACGATCTGATCTGTTTAGCAAATTGTGTGATAGGTTTTTAAAAATGAATAAGTGTTTACTTCATTGAGATGAAATAGGCAACACATATTAATTCCCCTGGAGTTTATTACATTAAAAGTTAATCATGTTTTCAATAAGCGCTTTTTTCATTTCTGAATAGATTCATATGTGGTTTCACAGAGCGCATATGAACCTCACTACTATTTATAACTAAGGGACACATTTTCCAGCATAGATGTGGGAGATGGATATCCTTGCGACAAGGATTAATGCAGTAAATTTTGGCCCTCTGCTGGACATGCAGGACATTACAGAAGAGCATAATATGGACAGTGAACACTGACGTGGCACTAATAGCTTTTTTCAGCTGCTTTGCTCCAACATCTGTAAAATGAATGCAATGACATTAAGAACAAAAGAGAAAGGAAGGTTCATAGGAATGGACTTCAATATGACAGTTTATTCTCAAAATGCAGATGCATAATGAAACAAAACAATTAAATAATCACAATGTTTATGAATTAATCCAAATGGTACAAAATAAATGTGAAAATTAAGAGGTTGAAATTGAACAAACGCAGCACATAAATAATCCCAGTTAAAAGCAGCCTTATATAACTCTTTATTCTAGACAAAATAACAAAAAACCCAACATGTGGTTTTGTGAACTGCTTTTGAAATGTCTCACAGCCTTTACAGTTTATTAAACCTCCATTTTCTCCGAAGGACAGTATGTCTTTCTTCTGTGTGTGTGATAACAAATAATTATCTTACTATAAATATTAAAGTAATGCTATCTATGATCATTCATAGGAAGAGTTGTCAAACTAAACGTGTCAAAGTAATGACACAACCAAAATGAGGAATAAAATGAGGCAAAAAAACAAGGTTAGTTTTCTCTATGTATTTAGTTGTGTTACTTCATAACGCATGATATTGTGAGATACATTTAATGAACGTGTTTTATTTTCTCTCACAACAGTAAAGATGTTAGCAGTTCGTCTTATCTTATTTGCAGGAAAGATGCATGGTCAAGCGTAATGGCCACTTGGTCTCAAACTATTCGGATACATACATTGCTCTATCGTTAATCCGAAAGTGACTAAATAGAAAATGCACTCATTCTAAGAAGCAGGAAAAGAAAATAGAGACACTGGGCGCTTGCTAAAAGCAGGTGCAAATATAGGCCCAGCACTAAACCGTTGCAGACTTAATACCTTCCGGGGAAAAAAATATCACAGTAATGATGCTCTCTATGCACTGATGTTTGTGTCTTCCATGTGCGATGGGCAAGGCTTACAGCGACAAGCAATGTGTCAATCAGAAGATATTTGATGTTTTATAAAGAGTGGGATTTGCAAAATGAGATTTTGTTATGGACGGAGCAAATGGAAACCAAGCGACGGTTAGTGCGAGTTGCTTGGTTTCCAGATTTACCGGTAATCACTTGTTGCTTTATCGTCGCATCACGTCTGGTTGGCACACGTCATGGGAGGGTCGGTTCTGACACATACAGTTAAATATTAATATACAATTGACAGAATACCTTTAATGTTTAAAAGAGGCTGTTCAACACCCCACCGTAAGTGTTTAGGAATGATTTCCAGAATCATTGTAATCATTAAAACTTTTCACGTTGCCTCAATCATGCTTTTATCATACCGTCGGTTCTTTCCTATCATGTATCATAACGTAAAACTGCTTTATAAAAAGTAATAAAACGAGCCAAATACAAGGGTGAACTAAACACACTATGTACACTAAATACAAACCGTTCTTTTCATGAAATCACGACTGATGTATCTCCCCGAAACACTATTTGGCTTTACCGACGGCTATAACGCGATTGGATGTCCTTTTTCAATGGAAGATGGATTGTATCGGATATTGGGGTTGAGATGACACAAAATCTGGAAGCTTTAATCATCAAACGCTCATTCAATCTCAGTCTTCTGAAGGCCAGTCAGTAGTGGCGTTCTGCACTCTGGGACGTTTAGAGGTTGTCCCCTGGTTGGTACTGTGGTTCGGTGGCAGTGAAGTAATCTTCAAGGAAAGCTTGTAGGTACTCAAAGGTGGGCCGCTCCTCGGGGTCTCTCTTCCAGCACTGAAGCATGAGCTCATGCAGGGAGCTTGGACAGTCCTGCGGACAGGGCATCCGGTAGCCACGCTCCACTTGCTCAAGCACTTCCCGGTTGTTCATGCCTGAGAGACATGCGAAACATACTTTTATTAAATTAATAAGCGTGATAAAATAGTTTAGCTTTATTTATATCATCGAGGCTCTTTTAAAGATTACAGACACTTTCTTCTAGCGTTGTGAGCACAAACGTTGTGGGTTCGATTCGGATAGCCTCTAGAATCAAGCCATCCACGCTTGATTTTCATCACTCAAGTCTTTAACACTCAATAAATGTAATTTATCTTTGTTTTGAATCTCACCTGGATAGGGCACGCGTCCTTTGGTTACCAGCTCTGTGAGTAGTATTCCAAATGACCACACGTCTGATTTGATGGTAAACCTTCCATAAAGCGCTGCCTCTGGAGCCGTCCACTTGATTGGAAACTTGGCACCTGCAACCAAACACTGGATTTATGGATTTGGAAAAGTGGCCTATTTGTGAACTGGGCAATATTTCAAAAGGAAATTACAGACTGCACAGAATACGTATGCTGAGAAACAGGCCAACGTTAGAAGATAAAACATCAACTCAGCTCTTGTTTTATGACCTGATAAAACACATAAACTCTATTTTAAACACACTGTCCACCATAAGGCCATTAACCCCCAGTGGTTGCTAGGGGAAATTACTTTAAGATGTATTATATATTCACGATAACTGGATTTGGGAGGGGCAGATTTTGAAATATGTACTTTTTAAAATATTTTTATAATAATGTCTTAACCCTTACCTTGTCGTGCCGTGTATTCGTTGTCCTCTATTAGCCTTGCCAGACCGAAATCTGCAATCTTGCACACTAAGCTGTCGCCAACAAGTATGTTAGCAGACCTCAGGTCTCTGTGGATGTAGTTCATCCTTTCAATGTAAGCCATGCCTGCAGCAACCTACAGTAAGAGCGAATGCACAAGCAATAAAAAATTGCAATGTCGGTCAGGTAAGTGCTGGCTGAAACCGAACACCTTTAATGATTATTTGAGTGCACTGCGTATCAAATCATTTTACTAACCTGAGCTGCCATGTCCACTAAATTTGGCAACTTAAGTCCGCGTCCTTCACCATCCTTCAGGAAATCCAACAAGCTTCCTGTAAACCCATCAGAACATACGTGAACAAACCTGCCTTCATAATGTCATTTTTGTATATAAAACCACACTTTTTTCTTGTTCTGTGCAGTTTACAAAATTCTAGTAATGCACCGAAATAACGGTTTTGGGCCGAAACAGATACCGAAAGTTCAGGATGCACTTGGTCGAAAACCTGACTTAAAAAGCTTTTTTTAAATGATGTACTTTTATGTACTAATTTTGCTTTATTCATTACACGCACTAAAACCACAAAATTAAAAAGAAAATATTTCTTCCTTTCTTCTCAAAGACGTCACAGTAACTGTTGCTTTTAAAGTTTAACAAAACCAACTATTTGTATTATTATTAAAAACAACTCCCACCTTTAAGTTTAAAAGGCAGGACGTGTTCCTACCTTTGCTCATATATTCCGTGACAATGTAGATGGGCTCTTCAGAGACGACGGCGTACAGCTGCACAAGCTTGTCATGCCTCAGTTTCTTCATTATCTGAGCCTCCTCCAGGAACGACTCCGGGGACATTGTGCCTGGTTTCAAGGTCTTCACTGCTACTTTAGTATTGCCATTCCAAGTGCCTGCCATTCAGACACGAGATCTCATAGTTAGTGAGTCACTAAGCCGGTGAAAATAACCACACATATAAATCCTTCCAGAACAACTGGCATTCTGATTAGAAGAAATGTTTACGGCCTCTCATAAATCTATGGCCTTTGAATTAAATGTAACACACAAATATCTTTCATTGGGAATGCGGTTGAACTTATCGCTTACCCATCCAGACCTCTCCAAACTGTCCATTCCCCAATCGTTTGATGAGCTGAAGCGATTCCCGTGGAATCTCCCATACATCTTTGGTTTTAACGGACAGGTCGGCAAGGCGGGGCATCCCTTTATGGCATGGGACTATTAAACGGCAACAGAGCCCTGCGGCCCTGGCTGAACATGGAAAGATTAAAAAGCAATACTAGGTCAGGCCTTTGGGATGTAAACAATGATTATGATTACACTGATTACGATTATATAAGATTAAGAGATTATGAACAGTCCATTGTCAGATGTGGTTAGTTGATTGAATTTTACCGGAATAATGGTGCACAAGCTGCTGCAGAGTTTCGAATTGAGCTCTAGTGGTGATGTAATAGCCCCCGTTGTCCAACTTTCGAATTTTGTAGTGTTTCACATGATCACCTTTAGTTTCGTCCCAGTCTTGTATGGACAGCGAGTATGCTCCTATGAGATAAGATTGTACAGCGGTGTAAAAGATCTGAAAGTGTTTCAGTAAACTTGATTTGGTTTGCGAAACAAGATATAGACTCAGAATATTTCTGATTTAAACGAAAATCCTTACATGTTTTGGGTTTAAAATGAACCTAAATCAGTTATCAAGCAAGAACATAAAAAACTGTTTCGCAGTGGCATTTCAAAGGAATGTCAATTTGACATTATTTGACTCACATAAAGTACATAAAGTAACCTGCTATTTTAAACAGAGATGGCGATAGAGAGGCAAAAGTTGCAGATTCCAGCTTTAAATGTTATTTTACCTTTTGTGGTCTCACTCTCCCGAATAAGGAACGTGCCTCTGGGATTTCCATTTGACAGCAGCTGCCTCTCTGCGTCTTTACGGCCTAGCTTACCAAAATACCAACTACAAAGGGACACATAGTGTTTGGTTTGGTTGACAGCGTTACCACATGACATGTTATTGAGCCAATGAAACAGGCTATTTAGAGTAATGCAAAAAACTGGAATTGTACGTTTGGATCGTACGCAGTGCTCCTATTTATATTTCAAATATGTCTATTTAAACACAAAACGTACTCTTCTGCTTGTATGGAGTCTACTGGAGCCACGTAATTACTGGGTATGTATCCCGTTCCACCTGTAGTGAGAGAACGGGCCTCCCACCAGTCTCCTTCCCTGAGATACAACAACAGGTGCAAGAGGACAAAACAGCAAATGAGTGAATCGAATCATTTTTACTGTTGATAAAAAAATCTAAACAGACTAAATGGCAAAGCTCTGTACAGCTTTTAGTCTAAAAAAAGACATATTTAAGTAATAGTTCACCCAAAAATGTATTTTTTATTAACTCACGTGCTATTCAGAATCTGGAACTTCTCGCCTTTGCGAAAACTGAGGTCATCTTCTGACCTTGCTTCATAATCATAAAGTGCTACAAAGAGTGTCACTCCTACAAACAAAATGTACTCAAATCAATTGATTCACAAACACAGAAGCTGTCCCAAAATGATCTGCTGTAAAGACCATCATAATATTTGAACAAAGTTTAATGGAAAAGGTTGTTTGTTATTCATTTGGTGTTCTTCAGCACAGTTCCTATTTGTGTTACCTGTTCCACCCCGAGATCGCAGCGTTCCGGAGTGCGAGGAAGAGTTCACTCCACCGAACACAGTCACGCCTTGACTGACGGGCGCATGGAAGTTGTTGTAGTTGGGGATGGTGGTGACTCCAAAGCTGGGATAGTGCTGAGGTGTCGGGTCGGCCCCATAGCGATATCCTGCATGCTGCGAGACACTCGTTTCTCTGTCGTCTGTGAGTTTGGTCGTCTCTTTGTCCTTACATTGCACACAGCCCATTATCTATATTCTATGGAAATAAATGAATGTTTATGAACGGACATAATGACTGAATGAGCTGCATTCTTGACAAGACAATCAAAACAACCGTCAAACTTACAAATGCGACGTCAACTTAAATCCCTAATTGATAAGTTACAGGGACATAAATCAATAACAGAGGCGATAATTGATTCTTTTTTTAAAAGACGGTTTACTTACAGCTTGGACAAATGAATGTGTCCGTCAATGATACTGAGATTTATTCAATGCTATTCTTACTTGTAAATGTAGATTTGTGTACTGTGTACTGTAAATGGATGATTCTCATTTTATTCCCCGTTACCCATTCTGCTACCAAAACCTTTAAATGTTCCATTTTTTGACAGAGTTAAAGGGACAGTTCACCCCAAAAAATGAAAATTCTGTCATCATAGACTCACCCTCTTGTCAGTTCAAACATGTATGACTTTCTTTCTCACTCAGAACAGAAAATATGATATTTTGAAGAATGATGGTAACCAAACACCGGCGGTACCCATTCACTTCGATTGTAGGGACACAAAACCAGTGCATGTCAATGGGTACCGCTGTTGTGTGGTTACCAACATAATTTAAAACATCTTCTTTTGTGTTCTGTGAAAGAAAGAAAGTCATACAGGTTTGAAATGACAAGGGGGTGAGTAAATGATGACAGAATGTTCATTTCTGGGTGAACTGTCCCTTTAAGAGGAGTAAATAAGAGCAGTCTGCTTTACAAGTGACTACATTTAGACTTGAAATGTAATGTATGCGGAGCGTAAAGGAAAACATATAAACAATATACATACCAAGGCGAGCACTGGGCTACCACAGTGGAGTATTCGCATTCCATTCAATTAAAGATGGAGTGAAAACATCTATGATTCGCTCCAATGCCTAAGTGGGCAAAACGATGAAAAACCAAACATGTCATTTTATTTTGTCCTACAACTTTGGCTGGACTTTGTGTTGCTTTAAGTTGCCCGTATCTAACTTTAACACCAAGAGACAAAAAGAGAGCAAAAAGCCTCTACCACAGGCGTTATAGTTTTATTTTTGTTCTAGTCACCAGTGCATAAATGTGTCAGGATACCATTTAGGAGACACGGTAATGAAGTCAGTATTTAAGTCACTACCTAGGCCTATTTATCATTCAGGATGCATAAAGACAGGAAAAAATAGAAAAAATGCTTTTCGAAGGTCTTATTTCTCACAAATAACATTCAGAGTATGCCAATATCACCTGCACTTATGTTTTCTTAGTAATAAAATGGCAGTAGACAGATTCTCCAAAATTAAAACCTTAGATAAAAAAAACACATTTATGTCAAGCAGATATTTGTGTCTCGATAACGTAAACGCAAAACAAAAGTCCTTTAGGATTTCATCCTATCATAAGATGAGCAACAGTCCAGTGACAAGAGGCCTTATTCTTCCATTCAATTGTGTATATAAGGCTTTTCTGCAGCTCATCAATCCCTGCTGCCAAAGAGAAAAACACCACACCATATCCACACACTCATTGTCGATGTTAAACATCGCTAAATATTATTTACGCGGTTGATAAAGCGAATACATTAGGATTAGTGCGGCATTACAATAGCACCATCTCCATCATTTTCATTATTCAGAATATCCAATGGATTCAAAGCGGATGCACCAAGTGTATCAAAACGCCAGACTATCAAAAAAACGCTTACCGAGAAAGGGATTGCCCGAAGTGTTTTGTATTTCGCCGCAAGGAAAGACTCGGAAATAGGTCATTTGCAGATAGACTTTTTCCTTTCAATAATATGTCGGTGAATTATGAAAATAACAACATTGGCCCTGACGGTTCGGGCTGCTCCTGTCGCCGAGTGTAACAGATGATGGCGTTGGGAGGAGGGTTCTCTGGTGGACGGAGGGTGTGATTGACAGGACCTTGAACCAATCAGGGTGCGCAGGAGACGCCTGCGTGTGCGTGCATATTTTGCCTCCTCTATGGTCCTCCGCCGCTAGCCTGCTACGATGCAAGCAACGTGGGCTTGGATGTGGTTACTGTAAGAAAACATACGACGTCCAGTCGTGTTCCGCAAAACATCTTCATTCAGTCGACGACATTCTGTCACGTTATTAATGAGTTCTGGAGTCTGTTTAATGCATTTCTGGAGTCTGTGTTCAAAGATATTTTTAAAACTCATGTTCAGAAACATACCTGCTGTTTTCTTTAGCTGCCCTTAGGAATGTCCTGAAAGGAGAGAGGGTAAGGGTGTAAATTATGTTACCTACCCTCAACCATTGCTGGTTCTCCATCTTTCCAGACCAGTATTGAGCCCAAAATACTAAGTGTTGCATTAATCAATATGCTACATCAATGAATACCATGGTACAAAAACCTCATGGCTGTATCCAAAGCAAAGGCTATTAAATATGAGCTTTTACAAACGTATTGATGTGTGGACACGAAACACTCAAAATGTATTCACAATTACTCATCGTGAAATACGTCAATTCACATTTTATTAAACATTTCGAGTCACTTTATGCTATAAAGAGAACTGTTTAAAATGTTTTATAAGGCTTCACTACTAAAACATATTTGTTATTTTTATTTCTAATCTTTGAAGACTAAATATGTATGTTAAATAAGTCAAATTTTTTGTCCTTAGGCCAACTTTATTATCTTTAACCGTGGATACCGTGCCATTGTGGAAGCAATTGTATTTTAAAGAATCTGTTAATGCACCTTTATAATGTTTCAGACTTCTCTGTTCGACTTAACAAATGAATAAATCCAACATCAACTTGCAGTTCGCAGCCTAAATCTTCTCTCACCCTTTCTGGATACTCTGTCATTTTCTCACACAATCACTCATTCAGACGTAAACAAATATTTCACCATTGCACATTTACATCATCGTTTGTGTTTATGAGCAATCTGCCTTGATGCTGCTTATGTGAGCAGTTGCCATGGTGACGTGCGTTAGTGTGTTAATGCGAAAGCAAGCCTTGGACTATTTCTGTGAATTCAAAACAGCTTCATCTGGGCTGACGATAAACTGTGACTGAAAAAAATAGGTCACCAGGATTCCACAGAAAGTATTCAGCATAAGCAAAGTGTGCCTGGAAGTTTATATTGGAAATGCGTTACCCATGGATGGGGCGAGGGGGTGACGTGTTTACAAATCCAGCAAATGCATTGGCTTTTTGGTGCATACGCATGGTAAGGTGGAGGAATGATTACTCAGCCATTTAAACCTGATGTTCTGGTGTGCTTGCTTGCATTCGGGTGATGGAAAACCTAAAAAAAGAGATTTTCGGATAACATGCGAGTTTAAGAAAACTCCAAGCATAAAAAGAAGAAGCAATACATGAAAAAAGGTATTTTGATCAAATAAAAATAAGGGCAAAACATGTGTGACTTGTTTTCAACGGTACTGAATCACCAGTTGCTGGTCTCGCGCCCCTCCTCCCCCTCCAGCGCCCAAACACGGCCCCTCCCCCAGCTTCAAGCAGGCGCCCGATTGGCTTATGCCGCTCTTCTGTGACGTCGGGAGCACTTGGGCGTTGTATCCAGCATCTCATTATCAAAAGAGAACAATTTCATTATCTACGTCTCGTATCCCAAATAATTTATTTTTTGAGAGAGTTCAGTATTTATCGTTTTTTCCTAAACGCTCCATCGCAGCTTCACCTCTCGTGATCTCTTTCCGCGGTTTTATTTCAAAAGAAACGCCGTTGAGTGCGAGCACGCGACGCGTCTGAGGGAGAAGCTCGCGCTCTTTGTTCATTCATTTGATCTGCTGGGATTCTTTGTTGCGCGTGAAAGCATGGGAGCGCAAATCTCCAAAAACGGAGCAAAAGAGGAAACCGCTGCCGAAAAGCCATCAGAGGCAGCGAATAAATCAAACGGGCAGGTAATAATTATCTTTAATTATCATCTTTGGTGTTGTAAACGTGTGATGTTTTGAGGGGGTGTGCAATACCAAAAATCCAAGTCGGCTCAGTTGAACAATGCGCCGATCAACAAAGGAACTCGAACACTTCACTGAAAATCTTCGCGTTGAATTTCTGAGTTTTTATTTATACAGATGTAAATCGGCGAGATGCAACACACGGTCGGGGTTTAATTTGGTACAAATGCCCTTTCGCATCCACGCGTTTCGCTACGGTCCCCCATCTGTACATAATCAATATGCAAGTTGTGTGAAATAATGCAAAATAATGTTACGTTGTGTGGGAAAGCACAAATAAAACAAACCCAGTCTTTTAAATGAGTTAAATGTAGGCATTATTGAAGCTTTGTCGAGATTCGCCGTCCAAAGCCATTTCGGTTCAATCACCACGCCTTTATTACATCGTACTGTTAAAACCGTTCTACCGACAAGCCACACGCACAAATCCGCAGATTTCTTATGAAGAATAACTTTAATATGAGAAGTGGTCTTGCGAGATCACCGCTTTCGTATCGATCGCCCTCATCTACTTTACACGACGATCGACGCTGGTGAGATCTACTCGTCCATCTTGCAATGCTTTCACTGTTAGATGGCAACAGCATCACCCAGACAAAGTGTATGAGACTTCACCCACGTGGCAAACCTATAGACTCCACTCAGTGTGCTATAAACGCCATATATTTTTAGGTTGTAGATATGCAATATAAATGAAGACCGCTGTAAGTAAAATTATAACTGATTAAAAAATGTTCCTTTCCACAGGAGAATGGCCACGCTAAAACCAACGGGAATGCCTCCCCAAAGGCAGATGCCGCCACAGAAGATGTGCAAGCCAATGGCAAACACTCCCCTGATGGAGAAGTAAAACCAGAAGAAGGGAATGCCGAGGAAGGAGGTGCAGAGAAGGCCGTGACAGAAGGTGAAGGGGAGAGTTCTGCCATCGCCAATGGCGAGGACTCGGCCAAGCCAGAGGAAAATGGCGCAGCTTCGGCAAACACCGAGCCTGCCAAACAGAAAAAGCGCTTCTCCTTTAAGAAACCATTCAAACTTAGTGGCTTCTCGTTTAAGAAGAGCACCAAAAAAGAGGCTGAAGGTGGAGAGGCAGCCGAACCAGCCGCTGCCGAGAATGGAGAGGAGAAAAAAGATGCGCCAGAGTCTGAGGAGGCCAAGCCCGAGGTCTCTAGCGAAGAGGTCAAGACGGAGGCTCCCACCGAGGAACCCAAAGCTGAGGAACCAGCTGAAAGCAATGAGGAAAAACCATCCGCTGAAGTCGTAGAGGAGAAGCAAGCGGAGGCCGCACCTCAAGAACCAGCTGCCGTGGAGAGTTCGGAGACCCCGGCTGCCACAGAATAAGATGAAGGTTAAAGGATGACGTCCGAGGAGCACAAACATGGAAAATTTGTACAAAACCAATGACATTTCAAACCACCTGTTTTAACCCATACTTTCATTTCATCCATTCTTGTTCCATCCACTACATTGTACATGGCATTTTGAAGGAAGGGTGTTGGATGGAGTGATTGGAAAGTGAAAGGCACAGTTTTTCTCATGTTCTTCATCAGTTTTTTGTAGCAGCTGTGTCAGTGATGTGTGCGTGGGTGCATGAGTGAGATTAATAGCATTGCCTGTTTCATACTTTGTTTTTGTTTCGTAGGTGAACCATGTTAGTGTCATAAGGACATTCAGTTGAAAAGTTAGTTGAAGGTACTGGCACCATACAATTGGGTAAATCAAATGTGTGGAAAGAAAGAGATCAGAAGCGTTGTCATCAAACTATTTACAGATGTTATTGGTTGGTTCTTATTCTATTTGACTGTCATGTTACATGAATCACTGAAATTAGGTGCTCAACCTCAAACGCTGCGTTGTGCAGGACTGCAGCATTGTGTATTGGTATTGGCTTTTGTCATTGCTGGGTTTTATGATGTTAATAAAATGGCTTTCATGTTTTTCTTAATATCTGTGGTATTAAATGAAGTATTTTTTTCTCTGGAGATACTCGTTTCAGTGAGAAGGATGTTCTGATATGCTCAAGATCAAAACTTTTGACCTGTCAATTGTAATGCAGTCAAAGTGGTTTTATTCCAACACAGTTCCACAAGTGTATGAAATTTGCCAGTGCAATCGTCAAGTAGATTTTTTTTCCTGTAAATACTTCAGCACCATCTCTACTTGATTTTTAAATGGAATGTAACTGCGTGCAAATTGTTCACAATGCTTCTTTTACCCCTGCATTTTAGGGGCATTCAAAACAAAAATAAAGGATTTAGAAAGAGAGTATGAGTGGTTTAATTTGTTATCTGACCCCAAATCAACTTTGATATCCTCTCAAGATCATCCTGATAGTTTTTTTAAACTTCAAGTCTTGAAAATACATTTAAATGAATGTAAGTAGATCAGAATTATAATCTTTTCAGTTATTAAATGTTTTCTCCCACATCACGATGGTGTGAAAAACATAACCACAAACACCATTGCTAAAATTTGCACATAACAGGAGGGTTAAAGGAACCGTTTACCCCAAAATACAAATTGTCATAATTTACACGCTAAATTGTTTCAAATCCGTATAATCTTTTTTCCTGATGAACGCAGAGAATGTCATTTGGAAGAATGTTTGTATAATCAAATAGTTATTGGCCCCCATTGACTACCATAGTAGGGAAATGACAATGGTAGTCAAAAGTGCCCCAGAACGGTTTGCTTTCCTACATTCTTCAAAATATATCTTGTGTTCAACAGAACAAAGAAATTGATTCGGAACAACTTGAGTGTAAATGAAGACAGCATTTTCATTTTTGGGTGAACTGTTGCTTTAAATGTTCAGTTTTAAATGGCTGTTGAATCTGATTTGATACGTTTCTTAAGGAGCATGTTATATTTAACCTCAAGTCAAATTTTTCTCCAATTTCAATTTTAGTGAGAGGATAATGTGAAACAAACATGTGAAAATGATATTTTTGTCTTTTGTTTCTTTCTTGTTTTTGTCTATCTAAATGAGCATCTCTACCCTCAAACCCCTTACGTCTACATCTATTGTACAACAGCACCATAAAAAGCTCATAATTATGTCATTGTATGAGGTTTTCCTAGTTTCCTTCCACCTCTCAGACACATAGACCTCAAAGTATGAAACACTTAAACCTGTTTTATCTTGTTTTGTCTTCTTACCCTCAAATTCAGTGAATATCTTTCTTCTAAATCCCATGAAAGTCCAAATGCTATATAAAGGGATGTTAAGAGACACCACTCGGATGTTTTTAGCCATCCGCAGAAGCTAAAGATAAACTTAAACCCTGCATTTTATACATTCCAAGATTAACTCCACCACTATAGCAACCATAAAATGGGTGTGTTTTCACACAATATTCCTGTTCCTGGTTTAAGAACTGGACAACCTTAAACTTGCGGCTTCTGCCCTCTGCCTGCACATATGGAAACAACTTTACCCTCCAGGTGCTTTGCCCTGACTTATTTCACTCAATCACAGCCCTCTGCCTGTGGCATGTGGCTCCTGGTTTTCTCCACCCAGCAGCTTCGGTTTGACTTGTCTCCCCACTAAACCCACATCTCTTTAAGGTTGGCTGGCTGAACTCAACACAGCCATCAAAGCCATCTCCTGTATTCCCTTTGATGTTTTATGGAAACTTTTTGAAACTGCAAAAGCTAAACCCAACTTTAAAGCAACAGTTCACTCAAAAATTAACATTCATTTACTTACTCTCAAGTTGTTCCAAATCGGTATTAATTTCTTTGTTCTGATGAACACTAAGAAATATATTTGGAAGAATGCTTGTAACTATACAAGAAACAGTTCTTGGCCACCGTTGACTACTGCATAGCAGGACAAATTGCTTTATAATTTTATTTGTTCTGCTGAACACAAAAAAATATATATTTTGAAGAATGTAGGAAATCAAACGGTTCGGTGGCACTTTTAACTACCATTGTCATTTTTCTTTAGTCAATGCTGGCCATGAACTGTTTGGTTACAAGCATTGTTCATCAGAACAAATAAATCTATACAGATTTGCAACAACTCCTGGGTGAGTAACTGATGATGTTGTTTTGGGTGAACTGTCACTTTAAATTCAGACACTTTCTTCACTGTGTAATATGTTGTATTGTTTAGCCTGTTAAATCAGAAGATGAAAACACAGCAGACAATAGCTCTTAAGGAATGTGTTTATTTTAGCTCTTATGGTTTACAGAGCAAAATTCTTCTTTTGGATAACATTTATAGATGTTCATTGTTTTTTTTCACCAGCTCACATATTCAAGTCAGGTATAGGGATGTCAGGAACAGCATTCTGTTTAATCAGTAATGATATAAGTTCATCAATAACAGAAAGGAAAAGACACAAAGATTTGAATAAAATCAAAACGAAAACACAAAGAAAAGCAAAAACAGAACAGATACAAAAAATGATGGTTCTTAGGACACAACTTCACATGCTCTTGCCATAGGAAATATGTCATTTGTAAGGATTTAACAGCCATTCTATCCCTGATAACTTAAATTACTTCTTTTTATTGGCACCCATTGCTTGGAATTTTCAAGTTGATACTCTTGGATTTCTCATAACAATAGCACAGTCTGTTCTGCATCAATGTTTGCAGAACAGGATATTTGTTTGAGAAATAGTTATGGTTTTAAAGACGTGATGTTGTTTGATCACGTGGAGGCGATCAAGAACCCAGTGAAGGTGCAGTGGACATTTTCAGCAGCATAAATGGCACTAGCCTCATCATCAGGGATCTGGACAAAAACAGTGTCCTGCTCATTGAGCTGAAGGACAGCACCACCAGACATTTGGTCCAGGAATCCCTTGTTGTACTCATCATAGGTAAACACGATTGGTTGGTCGTTTTTATAAAGTGCCACCAAGGCGTTAGCCCCATTAATATGCATGCTATAAGTGAAGTAGTAAATTCCTGGATACTGGCAAGTGAACACACCTGTCTCAGGGTCATAATGCTGCTCTGCATTGTACACAATCTGATCAAACTTAATTGGGCTGCCTGCTGGGGGATAAGGTGTCACAAGGGCAGCAGTGAATGCAGATACTGGACTCTTGACAAAAATTGGATACTCTGCCTCCATTTGGCTTCCCTTCTCATAAACAACCTCACCAGGAGGACCAGGTGGGCCAGGAGGTCCGACAGGACCAGGAAGTCCAACAGACCCATCAGATCCAGGAAGTCCAGGAGGACCCTGAGGTCCCGGAATTCCCTTTGCAGTCAAACCTGCGGGACCAGGTGTCCCAGGAAGACCGGGGTGACCTTTAAGGCCTGAAGGTCCTGCAGGACCTGGAGGGCCACCAGGGCCTCTTGGGCCAGGGGTACCTGACTCTCCTCTTTCACCTGCCGCACCGGGATGTCCTGAAAGACCCTTTGGCCCTACTGGTCCAGGTGTTCCTGGAGTACCAGGAGCACCAGCATGGCCAGTATCTCCTTTGCTACCTGGAGCACCCGTAGGTCCTCTTGGACCTTGTGAGCCTGCTGGCCCTGAATAACCCTGCTTGCCCTCAACTCCCTGTGGTCCCTGCTCTCCCTTGTGTCCCTTTAGCCCTGGTGCTCCCGTTGCACCATGTTCACCCTTATCACCTTGTGCTCCCCTCTCACCTGGGAAACCTCTTGCACCCTGAGGACCAGCTGCACCCGTGGGACCATTAGCACCTGGATATCCAGTGTGACCTTTCGCACCTGGCTCACCTTTTGGACCCAATGCACCAGGGAGACCGGCTTGACCCCTTTCACCCTTTAAACCATTTTCACCTGGTTTGCCGTAACCAGGGCTACCAGGAGAACCAGGTGCACCAGCTGCTCCTTGTGGACCTTTGGGACCAACAGAGCCAGGCATACCTGGGGCACCATTTTCACCTGGCTTGCCAGCCATACCAACTCCGGGAGCTCCCTGATGACCTTTTGGACCTGGCATCCCCGTGGGTCCAGGTTGCCCATCATGACCAGGTGTGCCTGATTTGCCTGGTTCACCAGGACGTCCTGCGCTGCCAGGTCTTCCAATACCAGGCTCACCAGGTTTCCCTGAAGCACCTGTTGATCCTGCTGGACCTCTCTCACCAGGTGGTCCCTGAACGCCGATACCTCTGTCTCCTTTCTGCCCTGATAGACCAGGAACACCTGGATGTCCTTTAAGACCTGTCTCTCCCCTTGGTCCCATTGACCCTGGAAGACCTGCTGGGCCGGGTTTGCCTGGGGCAGAGTATCCTGCGGGTCCTGGGCTACCAGAAGGGCCGGGCATGCCCCTGGGACCCTGAGGACCAGATGAACCAGAGTCTCCTTTTGGTCCAGGTGCACCTGTGGCGCCAGGTTTCCCAGGTCCACCTGGAGAGCCAGGTTTTCCAGGTGCAGAGTAACCAGCGGGTCCAGGTGGTCCAGCTGGTCCCTGTGGCCCGGGCAGTCCTTCTCCATTATATCCTTGGGGTCCAGGGGGTCCAGGAGGTCCAGCTGGGCCGGGTTCACCAGGAGTGCCAGGTTCTCCAGCTACAGACACCACTGGAACGAAACAAAGGGTATACCGGTGTCAATACTTTATTTAATCAATAGTGTTTGCAACTGAAAATACTAAAGGGAATAAATGTTTCTTTGTATTTCATTACGGGATATTGTGTCAGTGAAGTAAATAATATTTACTATATACATAATATTAGAAATGAGTAAATATACATTGTTGAGGTATTGCTGTAGTTTGTACCAGGTAAATAAACAACTCACTACATCAATGTGCAACTGCTTAAGGTCCACTTCTGATGAAATGTATTCCTTTGAGTGATGGTAGCATTAAAAAGATTTAGCTTTCAGTTAATCCACTAAGATGTTTCAGTATCATATCACATCACATCGTTTTTGGACCAAACTACTTATGTTGTCCTAAATAGCAGCACACTAGGTTAGAATCTCAGAGTATGATGATTCCGGAAATGTTTAAATTGCTTCCCTATAAAGCCTTTTTTGAATACACTGCAAGGCCCCAGAAGTAATACGTTTTACTCTTCAAAACTTTTGTAGGGTGGGTGCATAGCAACGTTTTCCAGAACATCATAAACACAGTGAATTATATGAATTATATTCAAAGATTATTTTTCAGTATCCTACTACATTGCAGATTATTTTAGTCATTTTGTAATTTCATTGGGGATCTAAAAATGTCTAAATGAACATTCATATTTATGTGGCAATGGAATAAGAGGCCCCAGTTTTATATGACCTTCATGTGGTGAAAACTATTGGTTTGTAAACTGCATCACTTTGAAAGTCATTTTTGGAAGCACTACATTCATTAACCAAAACAGATGCGTAACCAATTACATTTTGCTGTGACACACCCTGACAAATAACTTTTCATCATGTTTCTAAAGGCAGCTTTTTTTAAAATACGTAAAAAGGCTCTTTTATAACCTGCATAAGTTGGTTGGGTTTGATGTGAATTTACACTTCCTTATGCCCAACCAAATCAGATAAACAAGATCACTACTCTAATGTACTGTTAATGTCATGACATTCCTACATGTAAACTCCTACATTTATTCTATTTATACATTTTTATGTATGATATATATTTGAACTTAACAGTACACATAAGTCAATGCAGTCAAACATTAAAACACACATTCAGCTTCTTGACTTTAAAGTCCAATGTCCAAAACAGAATTTACAGAAGGATGTTGTTTTTGGTGGAGGAAGAAGAAAAATCATGTAACATTTCAAGTAAAATAAAAATGTTCACCATAGTTTTTTACTGTATGTTATGAATTATCTATATAGCTGAGTTAAATGGAGAGGTATGGTGTGCTTTAAGTTAACCAATAACTGTCTAAAATGTGAATATTACAATCCTTTCATTACATTATTGGACGAAGTACCCAATCAGTATGCTGGACTCGTGAAACTTAATATCAAGCGCCCATCGTTGTTTTGTTTTGCTTGCTTGCATTTCTATTGCAAAATGTAAAGAAAAGCCTAGATTTTTAGAGTTAAACTCTTACCATGACTTTTGACCGAGTATGGCTGGTACTGAGGGCCCTTCACCGACTTCTTGACGTATCTCTCGCCATGAGCAGCCGCAAAGGCGACGAGGAGAAGAAGAATGCTTGCTACACGTAGTTCCATTTTCAGAGGTCAAATCTGCGAGAGATGAACAAGAAGCATTTTTGTTTAGATACACTTAAAAACAATAAAAGTTTGCTAAAGATAAATTATTTTGAATACAGTTGACTATAAACTAAACTTTCAAGCAGTATATAAGGGTTCATTCTTCTCTGCACCTGCTGACAGACGTCCCTAAATTTCAGGGCCTAGTGCCTCAAAAACATCCAAAGAAGTGAGAAAGCGGACACCTACCGGCATACTATTGGGTTCCAAATAAATAAATGAACACAGCTGCGGCTCCCACTTCTGAATATCCTTGTAGTAGGAGCCAGACAGAGGATCTTCTGCTGCCTAGCACAATGATGAGGGTTTTTATACCATATCTGGCCCTTGCATCATTAAAAAAGCACCTACCACACTAGTACCTCCCCTCTCAATGCTAGGCTGTAATTACCAGACAGATTTGCCCACTGTTGGCATGTCACTTCTGAATGGCTTTTTGCTTCGAGTGTTTAGACCCATGATTAGATCTTGTTAAGTTCCCCTCAAAGCTACAAAAGATGCATTTTAGTGCTAAATATGGTCGAAATTGACATTTCAAGTGTACGGACGGTCTCTATGATGTGTATGTCCACGTGTTATCCTTAGAAACGTGATGTAAACAATAATTGAGATAAAAAAATAGCTGGATTTCCAAACAGTGTGACTTTTGAAAATGTATATTAATGTAGATTTTTTTTACATTTAAGTGAAACGTTTAATTGTGACATAATTGAAAAATGGTCATTATTATAAAAATTAAAATATATGAACGTTATATAAATAAAAATATATAAGTGTTTTGTATGTTACTGGCTCACAAAACTGGTAAAAACTCATTTTCACCCTAATCTGGTAAACCAACCTCTCACCTCTTTTGACTGTCTGGTGCACTTGCATTTCACCCTGACAAACATTCAATAACATCCAAAGAAGGATTATTTAGGTTTGCTGGTGTGCTGACTGATGTACATCACAACAAGCACGATTAAACCGAATGCATCTCACCATCAGAAAATATATTTAACTCTTTTCCTTGAGAAATATACATACAGAAGCTACTTAGACTCTGTTTGTTCAGCTTCTCTGCTCTGAGTGTGTGAGGCTTTCATAAAATTCTACTATTTCAGGCCAAACAAGTTTATGGTTCTTTACATGTGTATTTTTGCAAGTGCTTCACCCAGAAACAGCTAATAAAGAAAATATAAAAAGAAGTTCTGGAAAATACATCTGACTTTTTTACAATCTTTGCTGAACTTGCAGTGGCACATAATGACAATTCCACTAAGTGGCCAGAAGAGGGCACAGTTTTAGTGCACTGCTTTTGTTTTTGGATTCAGCATCTTCATCATTTTTTGCCACGAGGCCCTTTCATCGTGTTTTATTTTCCTAAATTAGTTCTCCTTACAAAGCTTCCCCTTACTCTCAAAAGCCAAACGCTGTCCTGAGGAGACAGAACTTATTTTTGGATGCATGGGAAACGCGTACACCCAATTAATCATACCATCCATAACACAAAGGCGGTCTTGAGGTATGATCGTGATCAGCATTGTGTGGCAACAGTCCCTAAGTCTCAACATAATAACATATGGTTCAATCCCATATATGATTTATAATGTACACTTATTTGTGTGCTTATTTCGAGTAATGGAAAAAGCAGGTTAAATGGAAGAACCCTTTGCACATTTCTGTCAAATAGTGTATGATTAAGCGTTCCCTCAACATGAAGCTTGTTTCAACATCTCCAATTTTCAGAATTAGTTTCAATCAAGTATAATTTTCCAAAGTGGTGCCTTGACATAGAAAATAGTTTTGAACAAAAATCACCCTCGACAAGCATTGTTTTGACACGTTCTGCTACCAAAAAACAACTGGATTGTGTAGTTCTGTGGTAAAGTGCTGCACAGAGAATATAAAACGTGATGTTTTGGAGACACGGCATGACATTAAAGATCACAATATCAGCTGTCTGCTATGCACCACGTGTTTGATTACAACTTACACTCAGACACTTGATTTTTGCCAAGACAGACGTTCTTTCTTCCGTTGATTCTGACTGATCTTTCCGAACCGGCTCGCATTTATGAGTGTTAAACCCTATAAACACTTTCTTCTCAGCTGCTGACAACAGTTCTTTCTAAATGTGTCATTGAGCACAAGTCTCCAGCAAACATTCATTTTTGCAAACCATGTTTGTGTTTACAACCCACTAAGGAGGCTAGAGACTCAAAATGTTACCAACATTTAGTTTAATGACAGAGCAAGTATGGGTGGAGTCTTTTTTTGTGACATTTTCATGTTTATTTCTTTGCTCCTTCTCAAAAACTGTCAAAATGAACCGAGGATTTTTTGTATCGCTCACCTCAAAAACCTCAGGATACAGTCATTAATATGCATTATGAATCGTCAATGCATAGACAGATGATATCATGTTTTGCTGTAGATGTGTCACAAGTGCACCAAGTGATCTAGTAACTTTTTTATGAGCTGTCGTAAGGCCATAAAATGGCACGGCTCTGAAGTCACGTTTACTTCACTTCGTAATAATAGAGGAAAAGCTATACAGAGCGAAAAAGTATGCATGGTTGGCTTAGTCAAGTAGGCCTCTGGTAAACTCATTACCCTCTATGACCCTCTTGTTGTGGTTGCCATCTCATTTTATAATAACCATTATTGCCTGCAATGCAGGCCTTAATAAAAGTAACAACATCGTGTGCATGTGAATGTATGGTCTATCAGCAAAAAGATATCGTTTCACACTTAGTGCTAGTAAAAGCACAAACCTTTGAATACAAGGATTTATCATTTATAAAAATCGGGTTAGCAACAAGATGAACACCGCAGAAACATATTATATAATATAATACAAATTATTAGCAGTAGTTGTAATAGAATGCACAGTTCACTTACCATTTTTTTGTTCTTCCAAACAATGTTATCTTACTATATTCTCACCAAATGTTGTCCATCAAACTTATGAAGGAGAGATCACAATGTGATAACAGAGTAGCTGAGGTATGAAGCGGAAAATTCAGTGATTGTTAAAAACAGTGATTATTTTGATATATTAGGCACATCAAAGTTGTTTTTAACAAGTTAAGCTGAAAATCAATATTGAGAATTATCTAGATAAAATCTGATTGTGAAGTTTGTTTGATATACTTCAGTAAAAACCTAGGAATGATTTATTCATACACTACTTAGCTATTCATTGATTAATCTATAACCCTTTAAACAATTATATTTTGAGGTAATCACTTCTTCTTCAATATTTCATGGTGGTTGGTACCAGCTATTGGTGTATTTTCTGCCACCTACAAGTATGACATGTGGAGAGCAGGTAACACCTTTTCACAATAATAAATATATGAGCACAAGCAATAATGTAAAGGTAAGCAAACTAGTGTTTTTATATAATAATTATTGACTCATTCTACACATAAGCACTTTTTTTACCAAACTCACATGAAATGCACGGTCACACTGGACTTTTTCGAATGCAGCTGCGAATATGGGCGGGGAGCGGGATATGAGGAAATTAGCGCTCACCTCAGAAAAAGACACCAATCCATCTGGTCGCACGTCTTCACGTAATAGATATTCGCAGGTCAGAGTGTACTCAACTTAAACTTTGGAACTCAACGGAATGCGAAACTTTTTGTGCATGCTTGCTTTTCGAGTCCGGCGCATTCGCGTTCGCATTCGCATTCCCTTTTTGTAATAATAAAAGTTAATAGTGCAAAAAGCCAACATGACCGCAAAAGGGATCATGGGTATTTACTCCAGCTGCAATATTTCTCAGTGGTCAATGCACGTGCTCAGTAGCAAATAGTGCTTTGTAACTTTACAAAAGCAAACACCAAGTGATTTCTTCACAGACAAACTAAACTGGTGACCTAACACAGCAGTTCTTGTAAACTAAACAGTCTTTCAGTTCGACCCTCACTACTAGTGCTGACATGGTAAGTTTGATATTTGAAGATGAAGAAATAACACTTCCGGTTTACATCCCAGAGCTCTTCCTCACCCAAAAGCATAGAATAATTATTGGTTGATGTAAGGAGCTGCCTTGAATGTGAGCTAAAGATACCCCATCTAGGTTAGGACTCAAATTTAAGATTTCAATAAACTAACTGTACCACTAAGAGCTACTTTGAGTTTTATGAATGGAAGGGTGGATGTGAACTACTCAACTAGATTGTCGGTGAAATTATAGGTCTCAGAAATAGACACTCTGAAGGAAAGCCAGTCATCAAGCGTGAAGGCCTGAACAAATATTGATGACATCATTGTTATCGGTCACAAATTACATTCTGTTGTTTAAAGTTACTTTTGTAAGCCGGAAAAAGTGAAACGTGTGAGCTCTTCAATTGTTTGCTTGTCATCTCCACCTACAAGAGGATCCTCAAATAACATCAGCCACAAAGAGGCTCTTTCTATAGAGTTTGTATGCGTCTGATCTTCTACCTTGCAGGCATGTCTCTCCATTCACTGCTTCTTTCTGTCTTTTACGACTTCTTATAGGCAGCATCCATCGCTTCAAGGAATCAAAATCACTTAAGGAATCAGTTAAATAAAGCTACCTAATGTTTTTTTCAGAACCTAAATTGTGGTGGTTAAATCCTGTATTTAAAGATAATGACTGATGCAAGAGTGTCTTCCAGAGATAATTGCAGGTTTTCTGTCTGCAAGAAACCATTTCAAACGTAATTTGGAATAAAAGACGACAAACATCTAAAACCGTGAAAAAGTTTATGAAGCTATTTTAGAAAAGTGCGGTCAATGCAGTGCATTGTGCCATATTTAAATGTGCACACAAAAAAGACATGAGCTTATCAAATGGACACAATTCAATCGTTTACATTTTACATTGTGTTCAAGAGGTCAGCAATCTAGATTTAATTTGACAAGTCTATAGCATAATCAGCATACTCAATACAGAAAAGTAAAAAAGAAATGTTCTGGTTAGCATGTAGTGCTTTGGGAATTCTAGATTATTCAAATTATGTATTTCTGATGATCAATTCCTTCAAATAGAAAGCAATACTTTAAGTAAAATGTACTTCTCAAAAATATACTTAATGCTCTTCTATAAAAATGTAGGATAGTGTGAATTGGTTGTGTACTCAACTCTACTTTATACTGTTGCACTTAAAGAGTAAATCATTTGTGATTTTTAAGGTCTTACTTTGGTCAATGGAGTGTCCCACAACAGTTTACGTACATACACGATGTTATATTTATTTTCTAATAGTAGGCATTTACTATTATTACCTCACTTCTTGACTGACTCTCTGCGATTCGTTTGGCGATTCATATGTCTAATCCCCTCCTTTCTGTCAGTTTACTCTGATCTGATTGGTCAGATGGTCTAGTCTGCTGTGATTGGTCTACCGTGTGCAGTGTCCCAAATGGTACGTACACTCTCGGAAAATAAGGAAACAATTTGTACCAAAGAAGGTACAAACCATTGTACCTTTAAGTGGTACAAATTTGTACCTTATAACAGAGAAACAAATTTGTAACATTCCAGTATGTACCTTTAAGGACATGATCCTATAGGCGGGCATTACACTGAGTGACGCTAATCTGACCCGGAACTGAAATTAGAACGAGAGTCGTGATTCAGAGTCGACTCCTTTTTTCCCAATCCAATAACTGTGTCATTCTTTCACTTTCGGGTTGTTAAAACTTTGCAGACTGCTCACATTCGCACCCAGCAACACTACACATTGCATGGAATGTAACTTTAAGGACATTGTAATATCTTCTCTTTAAAGTGTACATGAACTTTGGAAAAATAAAGTGGGCCAATCTGACATTTTTCAATGAAAATGGAAAGTAAAGCATATAAAGAATGGAATAGCTCTAATTTATGAAAGGTCACTTTATAGCAAACTACACCAAATTTTAATTCAGTGTTTTTATTGATGATGATGACGATGATGATGATGTGAGATGGAAATTCTATTTCTGATTTAGCTCTTATTCTTTATTTATCTATTTTTCTATAAAATATGTTGTGGGAAAAAAGTTACACACTTGAAATGCACACTTATAGGTATACTAGTAGTATTTACAAAGTACACCTGAAGAGATGAAAGTTCTGTCATCATTAAATCACTCTCAAGTCATTTCAAACCTTATATGCCTTTCTTTTTTCAAAATAAGATATTTAGAGTTTATACTAAGAGTATACTTTGTACGTTCTGAAAGTGAATACTTTCTGAAATCGATAAAGATCCATAATTCACATTCATTGATTTGAAGGCTGGATTAATTTCAGTTAGTTAAGATGTGCATTGTGTTATTTAAAAAGGTCCTCAAGCATTTTATGATATTTTGCAATATGCATTTCCTCATTGAATCAACTTTCCTGCAGCTCAATGGCTGGCATGGCTCTAGCAATGCCAAGGTCGTAGGTATGATCCCAAGGGATCGCACATACTTAGAAACAAATGCATATTATAATGCAATGTAAGTCGCTTTGGATAAAAGCGTCTGCCAAATGCATAAATGTAAAATGTAAATGATGTGCTGAGCCAAGACCTATTTGGGAGATTATTTTGTAACATATATTTGTGGGTTAATGCATTTCTAAACTGAGCCAGTCGTAAACAGCTGGGGTCGGGATGAGCAGACAGGTCCTCATTGGAAAGTCTGGGATAATATGGGCACTTGGCATCATACAGCAAGACAACCTCAAAAGTGTTTGCCCATGAGAGCTGCAGTCTGTCTGTCGTCTCAACATGTGCCAACATTACTCTTCGGGAAACACAACTGATGACCTGTTGACTCTTGAAGAATCACATGACTTTAACTTAAAGATGCTTATACTTTTTTTATCACCTACCTTAAAACGGAAACGAACTCCCTACTTCAGTGTTTTAAGCACACATTGTTTGTCTTTTTCTGTAAGCCGCAGCTTCAGGTTGCGTGATACAACATCATTACACAAATTGTTCTGCATTTTGAGTAGCTTTGAAATGTAACCTCTACCAATCGATTTTTAAAAGTTACAGACGTCACGCACACAAGAGTCACTTGTAAGGTGTTTGTGTTGTTTAAAGGGGACACCTAAGCTATTCGAAGTGATTTATGAATAAATCGAGGGAGGCAGTTTGTGGTTTTATGGTGTACAAATAGAACGGCCGAAACCACAGGGCTAAACTTGCCAGAGGTTTGAGTTTAGAGTAGTGTTTGGTTGAAATTCAGCGATTAGTGGTAGAAATAAAACTTTAAATTTCCTCTTCCACAGAGGTTCCAACTTAGAACTGACAATTGCAAACAAATTACTGTTAGAAGAGTTTCTCTGTTGGTTTGATTTGCTATTCCTCAAACGTTTTCCTCAAAACCTTTTAAATACTCGGTTATTCCTATTAAAGTTTCTCTTGCTCATTCATCCATAAACCAAAGCTGCAGGCCAAGTCCCAAACATTTTCATATGGACAGGTTTTCTTTATCCTTCATCACCACTTTGGAGGCAATTTAGCTCAGAAATAAACTAGACTTTGCAGTTTCTATAAATGGCAGCCTTGCATAAACTACTGAATAATTTGAACATTGTCATAGTTTTTCTCTCATTCCATTTTTTTTGGTTTTTTTGAAGAAGTAGCAGGTTAATAAAACTCAAAGCTGAACAGTTCAAAGTCCATTAAAGATTTTTATCAGTGTGAAAGTACAAGTATTTACAGGTTTCCGACTGCGGGTTCGTTCCATTGAAATTAGCCAAATTATATTGTTGGACTTTAGAAATCCACCGTAATGTATACATTTACCATCCATTATCTTTCTCAGTTCCGTGACACTCTGGAACGCCCTTTTCCAAATTAAAGGACAGAATTGCGCCAGAGCCCAACATTATGAGCTGTGTGCTTTTTACAGTAAAGCAGCGCCTACTCAATCTCCATCTCTCTTAATGGGAGATAAGTATCTGACAGTCAACTTCAAGCCAAATGCTCATTATTGTGAATTTGCAAGAGCTATATGTATTATTTTTAAATTCTGTCTGACAGGCTTATCCAGGTTAAAACAATTGCTTACTTGCAAATGAAAAGAAGTTGATACTCCAACACTTTGTGGCAAAAGAAGCGGTTCGTTTTTATGACACTATTAAATCACAATAGCATCTCTGACGCTTCTGTAGTGTCTTGCTTTTTTAAAGTTCACCCAAAACTTCTGTCATCATTTAAGTTGTTTCCATTCCTGTAAGAATGCTGTTGTTCTGCTGAATACAAAATATATTGGTCAGATATTGGTAGAAATATTTGTAACCAAACAATTCTGGAGCATCTATTGAGTATAAGAAAGAAGAAAATACAATTGTAGTCGATGGTGCCCCAGAAGCAATTTTTTAAAAGATCTTTGTTTGTGTTATAGCCTAGATAAAGAATTTTATGCAGATAAGGGTGAATAAATGATGACAGAATTTTCATTTTGGGCTGAACTGTTCCTTTAAGATCCTCTCTGCCAGTGAAGTTCATATTGTGCATAATTAGTTATTACCAGTTTGATGTATGGACAATCCAAAAATCCTGACTGGTGATACAATGTGTTACACAGCTTTTGTTTTGTTAAAGAGGAACAGATAACTCACACAATGTAAATATAAACTGTGATGTAAAAGTGTCCAAAATGTGCCAAAACGGGGTAAAAGCTTTGGTGGTCCCATAATGAATAACACGTGTCTCATAATTTCTCAGTTTGTGCATCTGGGATCTTGCTTTACATCATTTTTCTCCCACTAAACTGCAGGTTGAGTGTGGAAGTTGATGTTGCGAAATTTATATTTCTGTTTGTAGGTTCTTATGGTACACATGTCAAGGGACGTTGGGTCTGTAATCAGTGGTGTTATATTCCAGATGAAACCGCAACCGTTACTGGAAAATTAGTTTATTATGTGAAACACATCAAACCATCGATTCTCTGCTTTTTCATGGAGAACACCCACTTCATGTGTAGCATAGCAGCATTTAATTGTAATTTAGTGCAAAACTTTGCACTATTTCAGCAAAATTAGAAAAGGACAACGTTCTTATTTGTTACTAAACAAGATCATTTAAATGTGACCCTGCCAAAACCAGCTAAAGTTTTCTACAAACTCTCCCCCACATAATGTATAGAACATTCTGCTATGCACATACCATAGATATCTTTAATTGTGTATATTTTGAATATAGTATCAAAGATGTTTGAAATCAAACTTGTTGCTTTTCATCTCAAAATTAGATTGAGACTTTAGCCTGGATTTCACAGGCAGGATAACAAATTCTGTAAAACAGTTTTCAAACACTAAACACATGAAATGCGTTAAAAACAACAAAGCCGATGGGCAGCGATGCCACAACGTGAACTTTCATGAGTCAGCAGAGGCAATTACTTTCCTTCCCAGAAGAAGCGACGGCATCGGGTTAGAAAAACGACTGTTTAAGTGTATATTACACCCGAGTGCACAAGTTCAAGGGAACCTCCCTCACTCGGTAAAGTGCCTGCATGGCAATATTGTTTTACGATGCCAAGATCTGTATGTTCATTTCATGGCCTTGACGAATAAAGACTTGATGGAGAATGAAAAGGATCTCGATTTTCCTCCAAGTAACACCAAGGGTTTTCTATGGACATCAACCAATCTGTGATTATAGCCTAACTTGTAATGTTAATAACCCATAAGGAGGCCTATTAGACAAACAGGCTTCCATCTTAAGCAAAGTACAGAAATATAGTCTCTTTATAAGTCTATATTTACACCTGAGCGAAAGGCTTCATTAACTAAACACTCCTGAAGCCATTTCACCTTGGCAGAAGCTCTTTTGCATACTAGACCCTTTTAATCTGAGCGCGTAAATAGCACTCGGATGATAAATGACACGCAGATGAAATCTGAGATTGGCTTTGCTATATGTTAATTCGAGTTATTGTGAGAGACTCAAAGTTGCAAACAATGAGCATCCAGTCCATTGTGTTCTCAGCAAAGCAGAGACAGGGTGTCAGCGTGCACGCAGGAACGGATAAATTCCATATGTTCCGCTGTGGGATTATTCTACACACCACACTGCAGGCCCGAGATACATGGTAGGAGCCTGTGGTCTCTGCCTCACCCCCGGTGTCTCCAGTGGTCCCTGCCTCACCCCCGGTGTCTCCAGTGGTCCACGCTGTGACTGTCCCCTGGTAGCCTGGCTCCAAAACCAAAGGGAAATAAAGCTGTGGAAATGATATAGGAGGTTGAAAAATAGATACGGTTTGATCATGCTTTGGGCTATTTATTCTCACACTCCACTCACTATAACATTAGGTTCTATAAGGCAACTATAAATTAGGTGAAGGTTTTAACTTGATGCTTTTTGCTGATGTGGCGTTACGGGTACTTGAGAGCACGCTCTCCAGTGGTAAAACTAAAATGTCACGACTACGCCACCCCAGCATGGAATCAGCTGGGGAAATACCCCTACTAGGGCACACAAGTTCGTTCCTCCCTCCAAATCACAAGACCATGAGACGTGAATAGGTATAAAAAAATAGAATTCTTTATTTAATTATCATAAATACTTTAAAAACTACTTGAGTCAGCAAAACAATGATACTAGCTGGCCAAGCCACTGGCTGGTATGTGAGCAACAAAGCTCAATCAGTACATAAACATGCAGGATCTCGTAACGGAGCTGGGGTGCACCATTAGCTGGACAGGCTAAGCGGTGGGCCTCAAATTAGCCCACAATGAGGACACCGTGCCGCAACTTCGTAAGCACACACACACACACACACACTAGTGAGATACACTACAAGAAAACCTCTACCGCACACTGAAAGGAGAATTTCCGTCACCCGGCATATGATGGCTAGCCTGCCCGCCTTTGGGTCACCCCGCTCCTGAGAACAAGAAGAAAAGCTGTTAAAACATGTAATGGTGGCCTCTCAGGAGACAGTATTAACGGCAAGCAGCTATCGACGGCAAGTAGTACACCGTTGCTTACAAATAGTAGCAAGGCAAAACACATCAATTATATCAACATCTACACAAACAAAATATCAAAATAAGAACAAAACAAAAGAACCAACCGTACGGTAGCCGTAGGCAACCGCTGTACATAAACCCTTGCCGGCCACAGTTATAGGCCAGCCGGTTATCAAAAACGGCTGTAAACTATTGAGGACGAAAAAGAACAAAGTAAATTATAACCCAGACGGATAAACAAACAAGTAAATAAACAAAAGTAAAACAAATAAATCAAAGCAAAACAAATAAATCAAAGCAAAACAAATAAATCAAAACAAATAAATCCAAGCAAAACAAATAAATCAAAGCAAAACAAATAAATCAAAACAAATAAATCCAAGCAAAACAGCAGCGTCGAGGCAAACCAGCGTAGTAATCAACGCCCACTTTAACCCCCGATCAGCAGGACTTCCATTCAAACATCCGGCAAACCATTCATTCCTCCCATTCACGAGCAGAAGAGCAGCAGTCACTCCCAACACGCAATTTTACACGCGTGATCAGATCTCCCTTACAATACCGGAACTTCAGCAGCGATTTAGTGGGAAACCCTCAACGGGTACGCTCTGTAGCTCCCGACAGACACCAGCGGACACTCCCGCACCAGCAGTAGAGCGTCGGTCCCTTGCAGCACCACGTAATGTGTGCGATCGGTTTGCTCTTCTACCCTGGAACTAGGCAGCAAGGTAAAGGGAACAGCCTCAAGCAGTACGATTCGTACCTCCAGACAGATACCAGCTGTACAGAAAAGTAAGTAAACACCCCCACCATCTAGACGCCAACCCATGCTAATCACAAACAGACACATACCTCGCACCCGAGTAAACGAGCACCGGCAACCAACACCCCGATGACGCAATATCCTACCACTCTGGGGATGCCCCTTATATAGTCCAAATATGGCCCGCCACCTAATCATGGGGCGGGGACAAGCTTAAAGGGGCACTTCACCACAATCTACCCCTGCTTTTTGAATCGCCGACCCGACGATAGGCAACCGCCCACCTCAATTCCAAGGCCTAAAAATGGCAGCTACAGAATTAGATACGGAGTTGGAGGGTACAATCCTCCCAGTACGAGGTAGGTGATGAAGATTTGAATGGTGACCAGCAGTTACTCTTCCTGTTCTTCGTATCAGAGTCTCTCTCTCGTCTGGCTGTCTACCCACTAAAGAATCCGAAACCAGTGGGGGGTTGGCTGATCCACTCCCTGACTCACCAAGGGAACTAACTGGCCCCGACAGAAGCACCTCTAATACGCCTTCTGGGGTCCGAGGTCCAGTTTGCCTGGGCCGGTCAGATCTCTCCGACTCCCCACCCCATGCAACGGGGCCTCTGGGCATCACGCCGACCAGGTCTACTTCTTCCTCTTCGTCATCCTGTCCTAACATTAAGGGCTCCCCCGGTTCCCCCAAAGATGCTTCCGCCAAAACGCCTCTCTGGAGTCGGCCTTTAAGCAGTGAACGATGTACGTTCCTTACCTTACTCAAGTCATCCCTTGGTGCGATGGAATAGACCCCACCACCTTCCTTTGGAGCCCGCACCACCTGATACTCGACTGGGCTCCACAGATCCTGAATTTTATGACGACCCCTGTGGCCCTGCTCTCGCAAGTAAACCAACTGCCCTTCCTCCAAGGGAACATGCCGGACCCGCTGATCATGTCTTGCCTTACGTCTCCCTGCTGCTATTTGTAAACGCTCTTGTGCACTCTCAAAAGCCACTTGTAACCTGGTTTGATGTTCCCGAATCCATTCGTGCACAGTGCCGGCAACTGGTTCCTGCACCCTACCCAACAGGAAATCCACGGGCAATCGTGGTTCCTGGCCAAACATTAAAAAATGGGGTGACTCACCAGTAGATTGATGCGGAGTAGTGTTATAATAAAAGAGAACTTGGGGCAGACATGCCACCCAATCTCTCTTTCTAGATATCGGCAGAGTGCGCAACAAATTATGCAGGGTCCGGTTAAAACGCTCACACTGGCCGTTTCCAGCTGGATGGTAAGGAGTGGTGCGAGATTTCTCCACTCCATACAATCCACAAAGCTGGTGGATCAGTAGAGACTCAAAATTGCGTCCTTGATCCGAATGCAAGCGACCGGGAATGCCAAACTTATAAAACCATTCATTAACCAAGACCTGCGCCACGGTTTCGGCTCGTTGGTCCCGCGTAGGAACCGCAAGAGTGTATTTACTGAAGACGTCAGTCATAATAAGCACGTTTTCTACTCCGGACCTAGATGGCTCTAGTAAGGTAAAGTCAATGGCCACGATTTCATTTGGCCTCGAGGCCAAAAGATGACCCATGAAACTCTGAGCTACTGGCTGCGTGTCTTTAGCCGCTTGGCACCTTTCACATTCCTGGCACCACCGGACAACATCTGCGGCCAAACCAAGCCAGTAACATCGCTGTCGAACCAACTCAGCAGTTCGGTCAATGCCTTGATGTCCATGACACTGATGTAACTGTGTCAGCACTTCTGACTTCAGCACAGCAGGCAATAGCAGCTGCAAGACCTCCTCCCCACCACTGGGACAATAGACTCTACGATAAAGTACCTGGTCTCGCTCCACGAAGCGGTCCCACTGATGGAGCAACTTCCGGGCCTCAATTGACATTTGCTGACGTTCCTCTATCCCCGGACGGGCCTTTCGCTTCCAAAAGGGCAAGATCTCAGAGATCAACGGATCTGCTAACTGCAGTCGACAAAGATCCTCCCCCAAATAACTAGGCAAGATCGTAATCGCTGATTGGTGTACCTCAAGCACCTGCTCGGCTCCCCGCACTTGCTGTAACACAGCCGGCACTTCAGTTCCCGGCGCCAGTCCACCCAGCACTCCACTCCCCGGGGGATTCTGTCGGGAAAGGGCATCAGCATTCTTATTACTTTTCCCTGACCTATAACGGATCTGGAAATTAAATGCAGACAGCTGGGCAGCCCAACGCTGCTCTGTGGCCCCCAGTTTTGCGGTGGACAGGTGACTCAGCGGATTGTTGTCTGTAAAGACCACACACTGACTGCCCAGCAAGTATTCCCTAAATTTCTCAGTCATGGCCCACTTGAGCGCCAAGAACTCCAGCTTCATGGAGCTGTAGTTAGACATATTGCGCTCCGTGGGCCTAAGACTGCGACTAGCGTATGCGATTGGACGAACCTTCCCGTCCTGTTCTTGCGAGATGACTGCCCCCAAACCACCATGACTCGCATCCACCTCCAGGATAAAAGGCAGAGAAAAATCAGCATACGCGAGCACAGGAGCAGTAGTGAGTTTTAACTTCAACTCCTCAAAACCCTTCTGACATTGTTCATTCCAAGCGGTCATAAACCCTGCTCCTGTTTGCTTCCTGAGCTTGGGCTTACCACCCGAAAATTCCGCTGCCAACTTGTGCAAAGGGCCTGCAATCTTAGCAAACCCCTCCACAAAGCGGCGGTAATAGCTAGCGAAGCCAAGGAATGAACGCAACTCTGTAGCATTAGATGGGCGCCTCCATTGTGCCACTGCCTGGGTTTTACTAGGGTCTGTAGACACCCCTTCGGAGGAAATTACGTGGCCCAAATACCTCACCTCTGACTGAAGGAACGCACACTTCTCCAACTTAACCTTAAGGCCTTCTCGCTTTAGTCGTCCCAAAACAACTTCTAGCCGTTCTAAGTGCTGCTCCACAGAGGAAGAAAATACAATAATATCATCCAAATACAAAAGTAATGAATGACACTGCTGGTCACCAAACAAACGCTCCATGAGTCGCTGAAATGTACTGGGGGCATTACAGAGCCCAAATGGCATCCTATTCCATTCGAATAAACCAAATGGGGTGCAAAAGGCAGTCTTATGCTTGTCCCGATCAGTGACGGGCACCTGGTTGTACCCGCTGGTTAAATCCAAAGTGGAGAACCAACGGGCACCCGTTAACGAATCCAGGGACTCCTCAATACGAGGCAAGGGAAAGGCATCCTTCCTCGTCTTTGAATTCAGGTGTCGATAATCTACACACATGCGTATACTGCCATCTTTCTTCCGGACAAGCACAAGTGGCGAAGCATATGGGCTACAGCTTTCTCGGATCACTTGCGTCTCTAATAGTTGGTTAATATGTACCCTAACTGCATCATAATCGGATGGGGGTATACGCCGATATCTCTGCCGAGTGGGGGCATCATCCAGGAGGGGAATATCATGAGAGATCAAATCTGTACACCCGACATCTCCCTCAAAAGTGGAAAACACAGACTGATACTTACAGAGAAGGGCCTTAACCTCCCTCTGTTCTCCTACCGGCAAATGAGATAGGTCTACTGCATCCAACTGTCCCTGCTCAGTCGAAACACCCATTTGACAAGAGACTGAACAAACAGCGCCCGGCCTCAACTCCGAAATTCCAGGGGGCAAACTCACCACAGACACGTTGGTTAAGGAACCTATCACCCGACGAGGGTACAATAAAGCATCGGTAGTTCCTACATTAACAATGGGAACATACACGGTCCCCTTAACCACTCGCACTAGAGAAGGGGAGATCAAAAGCCCAACCGGCAAGCCAAACTCTGGGGGCTCAAAAAGTGCAATGCCACTAGAATACAGTTCTGAACAAGTGGCCGCTACGAATTTAATCGTGCCACCTGGAATCCGATCTACTCGAGGCCCACGTACCTTCAACCTACCTATGCTCTCCAACGAGGGTTGAATGCTCGCCTGATGGCAGCGTTGCAATGCTTGGACGATTATCTTGGGCACACTCGACGCAGGTGGAGAGTTAAAAAGGGAGGTCCCATGCTGTCCAAAGAGCTCCTGGTAGCACCGGCCCAATACATTCATCCCCAACACACCAGGAGCTTGAGCACTGGTACCACCAGGAGGATCCCGGACTACCAACACTCCACATCCTGAAAACAACTTTCCACAGAGCGCAACGTCCAACTCCATATAGCCTATGTAGGGGATGGACAGCCCATTCGCCGCCCTAAGCTGCAGCCACTGACAAGTCTTAAGACGATCATGGCCCCATGGCTCAAAGTGCTCTCGAAAACAACTCTCAGTAAGGGTAGAAACCATTGAACCAGTGTCAATCAGACAAGACACGGATACACCTCCCATAACCACGACCAAATGTGGGCATGACGACATTAAAGATGACCCTGATCCGTTACTATCACCACCATTCAAGCCTACGTTTTCCCCACCCGAGCTGTGGCTCAACAACTCGGCGGGAACTAGTTTCCCGATGCCGCACCTGAATAAGGCTGCCTATCTCCCAATGTCCTGGTGTCTGTTCGGTCAGGCAAGGGCGAGCGAGGAGGAACACGGTCTCCATTGCAATCTCTTGCGAAATGGCCAGGTTTTTGACACCGCCTACATATAACAAAACCGGCACGAGCCGGCCGAAAGTTACGAGGTGGGTTCTGCAATTTGGCGACGCTCTGGGCGAGCTGAGTCAGCTGCCCTTGTTGCAGTTTTAACATTTCCTTAAGCTCACTCATCTCGGCGGGCGGGGAGCGGCGATCTACTTGCGGCTGCACGCCTCCTTGCACCCCATATTGAAACCCATGAGCTAATGGAACAGAGTGGCTCCGATTTCTTGCCCCTCCAGGCATACCCTCCCGTTCCCACCTAATAGCGTCACTACGAATATCGAGCAGTGTAGCAGCAGGCTGACGACGTACCAATTGCTTTAATTCCCGACGAAGAGCACTGTCAAGAACGTGCTCAACGAATTGGTCACGTAAAAGCATTTCGGCATTTGGTAACACGACTGGTGACTGCTGCTTTACCTTCTCTAGGAGACCCATGATAGCGAGGGAAAATTCTAACAAGGTCTCACCCTCTTGTTGCCTTCGGGAGAAAAACGACTCCTGTAAGGCAACATATGACTGTGTACACCCATAGAGTTCTCTTAGGGCGGAGATAATTTTACTGGGGTCTTCCCGTTCACTAACGGGCCGGTACTTAATTTCCTCCCGTGCCTCCCCCTCTAAATGATCAAATAAGAAAAAGGACTGGTCTGCCATGGATAAATGTCGAGCCCTCATGCAAGCCTGCACTTCTTCAACCCACTCAGTAATCCCTATACCCGACCTACCATTAAACTTTGAACACTTTCTGTCCCTAGGTATAAACACGAAACGCTCCGGCAATGTGCCTGTGTCTACGGGTTGCGATGTACCTACAGATGGGCCCGGTAGCCTCGGGGGTTCAGTACTAAGACCAGGCGAACTGGCCAGAGCTTGATCTTGACGCAACTTTAGATTATCAGCTCTCAATTGAGCTACTAATTCTCTTAACTCCTGTAGTTCGTCTTCCATTGTTAATTTACAACGTAGAAGGAAAACTTACAAAAATGTTGAATAAAGAATATTACGCGTTAGATGGAACTCAGCTTACTACCAAAAGGCACACTCCCAGGCCAAATAAACACTGCTGTTTTGCTTCTACTGGAGAGAAAAAACCTTATAATTAACACACAACAATCACCCACAACAAAAAAAACCAATCATCCACGTCTCAGATCAGTATATGGAGAAGAGGATCCTGCCGACTACGCCAGATGTGGGCTTACGGGTACTTGAGAGCACGCTCTCCAGTGGTAAAACTAAAATGTCACGACTACGCCACCCCAGCATGGAATCAGCTGGGGAAATACCCCTACTAGGGCACACAAGTTCGTTCCTCCCTCCAAATCACAAGACCATGAGACGTGAATAGGTATAAAAAAATAGAATTCTTTATTTAATTATCATAAATACTTTAAAAACTACTTGAGTCAGCAAAACAATGATACTAGCTGGCCAAGCCACTGGCTGGTATGTGAGCAACAAAGCTCAATCAGTACATAAACATGCAGGATCTCGTAACGGAGCTGGGGTGCACCATTAGCTGGACAGGCTAAGCGGTGGGCCTCAAATTAGCCCACAATGAGGACACCGTGCCGCAACTTCGTAAGCACACACACACACACACACACTAGTGAGATACACTACAAGAAAACCTCTACCGCACACTGAAAGGAGAATTTCCGTCACCCGGCATATGATGGCTAGCCTGCCCGCCTTTGGGTCACCCCGCTCCTGAGAACAAGAAGAAAAGCTGTTAAAACATGTAATGGTGGCCTCTCAGGAGACAGTATTAACGGCAAGCAGCTATCGACGGCAAGTAGTACACCGTTGCTTACAAATAGTAGCAAGGCAAAACACATCAATTATATCAACATCTACACAAACAAAATATCAAAATAAGAACAAAACAAAAGAACCAACCGTACGGTAGCCGTAGGCAACCGCTGTACATAAACCCTTGCCGGCCACAGTTATAGGCCAGCCGGTTATCAAAAACGGCTGTAAACTATTGAGGACGAAAAAGAACAAAGTAAATTATAACCCAGACGGATAAACAAACAAGTAAATAAACAAAAGTAAAACAAATAAATCAAAGCAAAACAAATAAATCAAAGCAAAACAAATAAATCAAAACAAATAAATCCAAGCAAAACAAATAAATCAAAGCAAAACAAATAAATCAAAACAAATAAATCCAAGCAAAACAGCAGCGTCGAGGCAAACCAGCGTAGTAATCAACGCCCACTTTAACCCCCGATCAGCAGGACTTCCATTCAAACATCCGGCAAACCATTCATTCCTCCCATTCACGAGCAGAAGAGCAGCAGTCACTCCCAACACGCAATTTTACACGCGTGATCAGATCTCCCTTACAATACCGGAACTTCAGCAGCGATTTAGTGGGAAACCCTCAACGGGTACGCTCTGTAGCTCCCGACAGACACCAGCGGACACTCCCGCACCAGCAGTAGAGCGTCGGTCCCTTGCAGCACCACGTAATGTGTGCGATCGGTTTGCTCTTCTACCCTGGAACTAGGCAGCAAGGTAAAGGGAACAGCCTCAAGCAGTACGATTCGTACCTCCAGACAGATACCAGCTGTACAGAAAAGTAAGTAAACACCCCCACCATCTAGACGCCAACCCATGCTAATCACAAACAGACACATACCTCGCACCCGAGTAAACGAGCACCGGCAACCAACACCCCGATGACGCAATATCCTACCACTCTGGGGATGCCCCTTATATAGTCCAAATATGGCCCGCCACCTAATCATGGGGCGGGGACAAGCTTAAAGGGGCACTTCACCACACTACCTTACCATTATTGCTATCCAAAGGTTGCAAATTAGGATTCTCCTTGTTTCCCGGCAACCACCGAGGCCAGAAACATGCGTCATCGCTTGTGGCTTGTTTGCTAAAAATGGCCGAGTTGCACTTCATCTCTTATAGCAGTTCCCAGAGATGGTTTAAAGCCAATACCCGATGCTACCAGTGTGCAGGAACAGTGTGATGTCCTTGTTTAGATGCACAACAGATGTCTCAGGATTACTGCTTGTTGGCATCGCTGGGACAAACATCTGACATAAGCATCTTCATATCGGTTTTAAAACGATTGTTTATCTAAAAATGAAATGTCAGTCATCTGTGTTATGGCTTCCTGGTGAGTTCATGTGTTTGTTCCTCAGGGTACAAAATTTATAATTTGTAATGCCTCGCCTTCATTTGTAGAAGAACAAAAAAGTCATACTTGGTATAGTCCACAAGTTCAAAACCTTTTTTACACAAATTTAAAGTCACCAGTCGGTTTTAAAAAATGCAATTCAAAAGAAAAGTTTACCCAAATAGAAAAATCCTGTCAACATTTATTCACCGTTGTGCTGTTCAAAACTTGCTTCTGACTCTTTCTTCTGCATGTGGAACACAAAATTAGATGTTTCGAGAAGTGGTTTTGTGTCCATACAATGGACATCAATGGGAATGCGGTCCAATGGTATTTCGTTACCAACAGTTTTCAAAATACATTTTTTGTCTGTTCTGCAGAAGAAAGCAAGTTATATGGGTTTGGAATGAAATGATGGTGAGTAGTAATATGATTTTCTCATATATGAATGTGATAAAAAAATGTTGGTGAACTATTCCTTAAGCAAATGAGATATTCGAAGTAAAGATATCAAACCATATCCTTCCATGAGAAACAGACCTGAAGAGTGCATCTTAACCTGAGGTAAATAATACCAGATTTTTCTTTTTGGGTAAATTTTACCCATACATTTTTTAATGTGTAGATCTGTATATAAAAACATACGTCATGCAAAAACGGTATATCTGCTTCAATTCGAAACCCTGGGCATGTTTTTGATTCTTTGGAAAAGTCACTTCAAGTGCAAATGTTTTGAAGGAAACAACATCATTTTAGATGTCTTCTTCATATATTTAGAAGCACCAAAAGAACATGTTTTTGTTTTGACTACTTCCCTCTGGCTGTGGTATAGATATTTATAAAGAAGGGCCGATGCTTCTCAACCACAATTTGTTCAGTAACTGTTGATTTTTGCATCCGTCCTGTTTCCTCATGTGTAAAATGACCATCTGTGCTGAAGCCTTTAAAGATTCCCGGCTTCTCTCCAGCGGACATGCTGACCGGCGTATCTGCACCAGATTGCTGTATAATTTAAGTATTGATAAATATAAATAACAGGGTGGGATAGTGTAAATCAGACCTAATAAAGCTGTTGCAATACTGCAAGCCTATGTCTCCCCATAGCCCTTAAAGGGATAGTTCACCCAAAAATGATCATCAGTTACTCACCCTCAAGTTGTTCCAATTGCGTGTAAATGTCTCTGTTCTGATGAACACAGAGAAATATATTTGGAAGAATGCTTGTAACCAAACAGTTCTTGGCTTGGCCACCATTGACCACCATAGTAGGAAAACTTGCAATGGTAGTCAAAAGTGCCCCAGAACGGTTTACTTTCATACATTCTTCAAAATATATTTTTGTGTTTAACAGAACAAAGGAATGTATAAAGAAATGTTTTTCCATTTTGGTAGTCAATGGTGGCCAATAACTTTTATTACAAATAACAATAACAAATACCTTTCTAATCTGAATAAAGAAATGGAAACAGATTTGGAAGTTGAGGGTGAGCAAACAAAGACAGTATTTCCATTTTTGGAAACTGTTCCTTTAATGTCAAAACATTGGAGGCAACTTTCAAAGCATCCAAAAGTAAACTCGGAGTCCACCTACTGTAAATGATCATACTCCCTGCCTAAAACAGAAGTGTACACCTTTAATTGGGTGCAGAATGTGTTACAGCCAAAAGAGGGAGGTCATCACATAATAATATAGTATGTTTATAGCCATACAGTATGTAGTTGTACAGTATATTTTTTCCACATAATTGTTATGGACACACCTATTTTATGTTTACTTTTTATATTTTTGTTGCTTGTACTTAAGTGACAAGCGAGATATTTATTATATTTTTAACTATAACAGAAATGCACAAATACTCACTCAGGCTGTTTGTACAAATTCACATGCTTTTAGGAAAATATAATAAGCCGTCTGCTTTAACATCTGCTATTATCAAGTCTTCATTGGCCGTGTTTTAGTTTGTAAACAAACCATTAGATGAAGGCCAGCTGCTGCAAAAGTTAGCAAGCTGAGATTTATTTATAACAGAAAGTGAGACAGATACAGAACTGTCGATCAGCACACTTCTCTGCAACGGTGATTTATTTTGACACGTGAAAGTACCCCCTAGATTCACATATATGACATTTTTGAGGTATTTTGTGATTATTATTTTTTTAAGACCATGGTCCATGTCTGGTTTGCGAGTTTGTCCACATAAGTCGTCTGGATCGCCCTGCGTCCTGTACGGTCTGTCAGGCTGCCAGTTCCACACTACGCTTGGAAAAGAAGCAGACAGCGCCGAGCCAAACCAGTCCAGTGGGTGTTAAAGAGATGTTGAGTTGTTTATAATATAGTTTCTTCTCTGGAACCGGTGTGAAAATGTGTATGTTTGGGGTTGGCGGAGGCCAAGGTCAACTACCGTTTCGCCTAAGAAATATAAATCAAGTGGAACGTCTTGTGTCGATGTCAGTGGATCTGTATGAAGCATGAATGAACGTGGTTGAAGAGAATAGTTTATTTTTACATGGCATGTCTAGGCTTTGGGTAGATTGAGAGAGTTTTCATGTTAAAGTGAATGAACTGGCTAAGATGAATGGGATGACTTTTGTTTTTCGATAATTCTGCATAATTTTCAAATGTACCTTTTTTACTTTTTACATTCATGCATATGGCCGACGCTTTTAGCCATAGTGACTAAGTGCATTTAAAGAAACAGTTCACCCAAAAATTCTGTCTTCATTTACTCACCCTCAAGATGATGAACACAGAGAAAGATATTTGGAGGAATGCTTGTAATCAGTTCTATTGACTATCATAGCAGGAAAATTTGCTTTATATATTTCTTTGTTCTGTTTAACACAAATTAAGAAAAGCAAACAATTCTGGGGCACTTTTGACTACCATTGTAATTTTTCCAACTATTTCTTAACAAAGAAATGTATACAGATATGGAACTCGATGGTGAGTAAATGATGACCGACTTTTTATTTTTGTGTGAACTGTCCCTTTAAGGCTGCTAGAACCTGTAGTGTACATGTGAATAAGACTGTCTCTGTTGTTTATTGAGAGCTTTCTCCAACATGCCAGGATGTGTGTTCCCGTTGGCCTTCGCAGGAACTCCAGACCTGTGACACGTTTCTGGCTGTGGCTGCAAACACAACCTCCATCCTCCATTTTTTCACAAGTCGCTTCCATCTGGAAGCATTAAGAAAAACATTAGCATAGATTTACTGAATGTTTCTTTCATCCACAAAGCCAAACGGGACACGTAAAGGTCGGATGGTGAGCATCATTCAATAGTCAAATGCTTTTATTTACAGAGCGGCTCACCCAGGCACGCTTATATCTTAGGTTTTCCACCTTGGCTAGACAAACCTCCAGACCCCTCTTTCTCTTCTCTTGCTCCGTTCCTCTCAGTGAATCACACTGGAACCGCAGGACCAACTTCCAGAGACCATGAACCCGGCAGAACACTCAGCACGCTGACTAAGTCAAAAGTCAATGCATTTTTGCTCAGCAGGTCCACCGCAGTGATCACGTGATGGTAGACCTGACGGAGGGTGAGGAAGAAAGGGTGAGGTAAAATCCTTCTCTTGTCCACCAGAGGTCCTCCTACATTAGCTTTCGGCTTTGTACTCACTTAAAATGGCGTCAGAATTATAAACAGAAGATTGCCAAAGTTATTGCTTTAGTTTGTGTTGTCCATCGCTCATGTCTCTATTTTGTGCAGCTTTACTTGACTGCAGCACCTGTTTGACATATTCTGCAATGAGCATATTGTGATATTTCCTGTGGATAGATGAAGTGCATCTTAGTTAGTCAAGACTAACCTGGCACTGATGTCTACAATAAAATGCACTTAATTTTGTAATGTGTTGCATTTCCAAGGAAAAATAGAACGGACTCCTTGCTGTTTAATTCATTAACTATTAAATATTACAAGTAAAGAGTCATGGCAACTGGGTTAGCAAGAAAGGTGAGGACTTCTTCTGGTGTAGAAACACTCTGGTACGAGGCATGCCTCTTTGTAAAAATTTGTTTTACCACCTTAAATAAGAATGACATTTTCGATGACAATTTGATCAAGTCAAGTGAATCTCAGAAATTTATATTGTGAAAAAGATAATTTTACAAACTGTAACGTTCAGAAGAGACATCAGCGACGTCACAAACTGAGATCAAAGAGATCAAAATATTGAAGATTTTAAAATGAACTCCAAATGCAAATTATTTCGCCTATATATAATGAACATTGTAAAAGCTCTGCAGTCTTTGGATTCCAACATTTTTCAAAATATCTGTGTTTTGCAGAAGAATGAAAGTCAGGTTTGGAATGACAAGGGGGTTGAGTAAATGATTTGGATTAACTTTTCCTTTAAATGCAGCGAAACTAAGTATTTTATCAAATCTCCTGAGCTATAAAAGAAATACAATTTAGCTCTATTTATTTTCCAATGTGACTTACAGTGCATTCAAGGTATACATTTTATCAGTATGTCTGTGCCTGGGATCAACACGTTACAGAAATGCAATGCATTTTGTCATCTAGAGCCAAATTCTAAGTATAATTTAATACATGAACTTTGTGCTTTTCTGCCCCCTGCAGGCGAAAACAGTTTGTAAAGAATACTTGCTGTATGTTTAGAATACTTGCCTTCTGATCTTTCTGAGGAACCCAGTCTACAAATATCCAGATGATGGGTTTGTGTGTGGGTTAGAGTATCGACAACATGTTGAAAAACACCTTGTGACGTATCCCCATACTCTTCCTATATGATTTTAACCCAAACATAAATTCAAGCCACTTTCTCGTTCTGTTTCATCACTTTTCAGTTCATTATTAAGATATCTGAATTTCATTGAAATGCTGGCCTTGAATTTGAGAGAGCCATCCAAGTGTGAAAAACCTAAAATAGTAACACATTTTTAAGTTTTATCAAAGTTTTACACCAAACCTTCTGTGCTGCTCCAGGTCAGGCAAACGCATCGGAAAGGTTAGTTATTTTTAGATGACAAAAGCTGGTCCAGTTTCTCATATTCTCTTTGTTCCAAATACAGCTTTAAAAGTCGATATCATGCATAACCGCTCCATTACAGCTATTCTCAAAGATTAGGAATTAGTTAGGACTATTCATATTTAAATTTGGCCAATCTTCCTTTTATGTTACTGATTTAAAGAAGTTATGACCTGTCTTGAAGAAAAAAATGTATGACATCTAAGACTAGTCTAAGCAGTTTATGCAACCGGCCCTTGGCCTTGAGCTGTTGGCCTGACTTCTCTCAAGAAGTCATCCAAGTAGTTGAGGTATTGCTGAAATGTTGGCTGAAGGTCCAGAGATCCTTGGCATTGCTGACCGCTGTTGTCTGAGGTGTGAAATCGTCACTTGCCACATAGGCATGGCTGTGACTAATGATTTTCCTTGGGTCTAGTTTACCTATACTGGAGAACAAAGATGAGCTGCATGGTCATCAAAAGCTGAGAGATTCCCAAATACAAATAAATGATAAAGCAGTACTTACATGAAAAGCTCCTTTGCTTCCTCAAAAGCCGTCCTTAGCACTTTATCATCCTTAGACACATCATCATGTGTCTTGTTTCTTAGGTTTTTCTCCTGGGAAACAGACATCTCAGACGTTTCTCTAAAGGAAGCAGTTTAAACAATTTGTCAAAATAGGCTCGTATTTCCCCAGACACCAAAGTATCAGACCGACAGAGGTTTTAGTTTGTAGGCTACTCAAAACAAGGATGTCTTAAGGGATTTTATGAGAAACATTTTAGACAAAGTTAATGCTTAAATAATACAACACTGAGAACTTAAGTCTCCTTAGATGTGAATCGTTGAGCGTTTACATCAGCATTAGTTTTTTGTAGTTGTATTAATATTTAAATGAGCTATTGTAAAATATTCCTAGTTTTATGTTAGTTTGAGTTTAATTTCTTAAGCATTTTATAAATACGTTTTTGTTAATAATAAACAAATTGACGTTGCTATTTAGATTAAATGTATGTTTATTTCAGTTGAAGTTGTAACTTATATATTTTTGTTAAATAATTATTGTTGAATAAATAAAAAAGTAAATATTTTGATAGTAAACATTGGAAATGTGTCCCGCAGACCCGAACACTAAACAAGGGTAAATCTTTTAATGCCTCAACTTGTTTTGTTTTTTGCTAAGGAAACATTTCTACTTTTTGTTTAGTTTATGTCTTTCCAATGAAATTTAGGCAAATATTAAATTTCAATGAACATAAATGTTTTAATAATTGTAGTTTTAGTTGTCAATAGTAGCACATATGAGGCTAAGAAAATTATTTCACAATGTCATAATTGTGCATTACCTTCCACTGTGGGACTATAAAAATAAAGTAAAGGGTTTTAATATTTAACAAAAAATGTGTAGTTAATGTGACCTTAATGTGATGGACCGCTTTTTTTGTTCTGCAAAACAACCTAAGTGCTAAATGAGCTAAAGTAGTGATTTGCCTTATTTAAATGATTGTTATTCTTTTCGATGCAAACATGGTTACTTTTTATTTAAATTGTGCTCATTATGGTCTATGGACAGCACTATTTGCTTAGCACTACACACCGATCAGTGTTGTCATGGTGTCATTTCCCTGTGGCTCCCGCAAACAGCGATGACATTAAGGTCACATGCTTCAAGGGGGTTAATATTATAGCTTTCTTCAGGTAATATAGACCTGCTTGATTAACGGTGACAGATTATAGATGACGTTACAGTCACTAACATGTCAAGGGAAGATAAGACGTAAATCGACTCAGTTTAGTACTTAATCCTCAATCTTGAACTCCGTCCAGCAGAGCTTCATCAACTCTCTCTCTGCTAAGTAGATCTTGAATTTGATACTCAAGGGGAACCGCTGACAGGCGATGAATCGCTTTCTCAGCCACAACGAAAATGCTTTCTGTATTTAGAGCCAAAACATTGTGTTTACAAATTAAAGAGATCCATCAATATTTATAATAAGCTTAACTGCATGCCCTTAACGGAACAGATCACCCAAACGGCAAGGTCATGGGGAACGCACATGCTCGGATTCAATGTGTAGTATAATGCAAAGTCGCTTTGGATAAAAGCATCAGCCAAATGTAGGATGGATTCTGAAATGAACTTTCTTTTGGGACGAGAAATTGCCAAATTGTATAATAATTGTTTGTTCAGTTGCTGGTCCAGCATGCTGTAGATATGAACGGCCTGATGTTGTAGAGCTAGCACATATGGGAAATACAATGCAGAGGAGGTTCTGAGATGTTTCATTCTTCATCACAAACATGCCTATGAATCAGACATTGACTTTACTTTATGACTTCACAAAATACAAACAGAATACTTCATTTAGTCTGTGAGAACTGCTTGCCTTTTATATATCAGGAGCTTTAATGGAGTTTCATTTATGTACATTTACATTTAGTCATTTAGCAGACGCTTTTATCCAAAGCGACTTACAAAGAGTTTGGGGAGCAATAAGCGATATGTCATAAAAGAGCTAATTGATGTACTTTAATTTTGTGTGTGATGTTTGTCCTAAAATTCCAAAGAAAAAATAAATATAAAACGTCCCAGGCCATGGGAAAAGGTAGAGAGTGGTTTGGCTCTGCATGGAGAAAATATCTGTCAATATCTGCTCGTGAGGCAAAACCGCCTGTCTCACACACTCCCATCTGTCCACACACACCTTATAAACGCTCACTGCTTTTTTCTTGCTGGAAGCTTTGAAAAGCTCCACAGATACAGACTGCATCTGCAGTGACTCACGGATGCAGATAAGTGACACGTTCTGGATTTTCCTCAGGGTAGAAATGGGTTTAAGCGAGAATGTGTTAAACACCGTGACAGAAGCATCCCACAGCACCAAGAGATGATTCAGAATAGGGACCGCTATCAGCTGGCCGATGGCTCCACTTCAGCCCATCTGTCTCTTCTCCACCTCGCAATATTTACAGTCAGATACTCTACGGCTCCCCCTTTGGTCCCAATATAGAGGTTTTTACCAAAACACGCAATTTTGGGGAGACCAATAAAGGCTTTCATGGTCATTTTTTCTTGTTTGGATCAAAAAATAGACCTAAAAAGTAGACAAGAAACCTAGGGGAGGAAAAGACCTAAGCTCAGATAACTTTGGGGGCCAAGCATAAACACGGGTGGTCTCGAATTCGCTTTTGAGAATATACAGTTATGTGTTTGTTGGTCATAATGCTAAATAAAACAAGCAGAGAATGGTCTCGCCTCATTAGCCCTGAAGCTGTCTGTTTTTCACTCAAGTGTATTTTGACCTTGCCATGTGATTCTCATCCTGAGAGGATGTCTGTGTCAGCGGTTTTATGCTGCTTTTAGCGCGCATGGTTGCACTTCACCAAAAACACCCAGGAAAGACTAGAAATATTTGTGAACTAAGACAAATACACATAATTTATGTTAGCATAATACTGTATGTTTTATGTCTAGTCATTTTAGATGAGGCCTAGTCGGATCTGTTTTATTCTGTACGGGTGGGTCACGCCCTTTAGGGATCCGCCATATTATTAGTCGATTTACTGTAAAAACATAAATGTTAAAAGTTAAAAACCTAGAACACTGTTGTATTGAAAAGCAAACAAACAGAACCAGTGTACCTTGACGTATAAAATATACAGCAGAATAGATGGGAAAAAAACAGACAGTAGAAAAGGAGAAATCAGACATTTATTAACAAAAAAATGCAGTGGGTGTGAGCTTAAAGTAAAAATCTCAAATGTGATTCCATTTTGCATCCTAAACCTCACTACACAGAAAATCACTTCAATTCATCAGTCGATTAATCCTTCATGTTCATTCAAGACTTTCTACACAACCTTCTTTCATTTATTCCAACAGAAAAGAGAAAACCAAATTTAGAATAAGCAAAACCAAAAGTTTTTATTTTCCAACAACAAACAAAACAACTGCAGCCTTACAAGCATTGTGGGAAGCTGTCCAGCAAAAGTTTGGGATACTGTTGAGTGAGACACTCAGGTGAGCTCACTTCTCCCTGCCGCAGTCGGTACATAGGATGTCATCACGCTGAGTTAGAAACCCACGGCCCACCAGAGAAATGGAGCACTGCATACAGGTGAAGCATTCACTGTGCCATTGGCGTTCTTCAAAGGAGATGTACTTCGCACCTGCCAGGCCTGGACCACACACACAGAGGTGACAGTCAAGTAAAATACTTTCCCCGTCAAGAAACGTTGTTTTAAAAGTGCGGTAAACAATTTTCAACATTCTGGAATTGACACCTCCCCCAAAGCACCTACACAGACTCTAGTTGTGTTGGACTTCATAAATATCTCCTCTCGCGGTACCTTGATCGCAGCATCAAGTCAAACTGACTGCTTATAATACTCATATTGACTTATATGTGATCATTGCAACATTGCTTTACTTAATGGAGAGAAAGGAACGTGAGTATCTTTAGACTGATATTAAGTTACCCGTGCAAGTCTTTGCAGTTTGCATGACTGTTGATTTTAAGTGATCTCTCATTTGTATGGCGCTTTGAATAAAGGCGTCTGCTAAATAAATAAACGTAAATGTTTTTTATTGCATGTGTTCATTAATTTTGCCAGATAACAAAACTACTACAGCCACACTACGGATCCTCACGTAGGCCAATGAACACACGAGTAAAGTGTGCAAAAATATTAGCGTCAAGCGTTCCCTTTCGGGCGGCATTGCGTTGTACATGATAGATAAATTTCCTTTCGAGTTTTCAGGGAGAAAAGAAAACAGACTTAGTGCCAGAGACTCATTATCAAAACACATCTGCGGCACGAGTTTTTCTAACCCGCGTCTGGAAAACTAGTGTGGTCTGGACTCTGGAGTATGGCTAAGGTAGGGAAAACTACTCCATCCATTTGCAGGCAGTTTACATATTCAAAGGCTGTAGCACTGAGAAGTTATATTTCTGGACACTGGTTTTCAGTGATATCTCAGGTAATTTGAAGGTTAACTCATTGCTATTATATGCTTACATCACTTTGAATTTTAATGTTGAATCGCACAAAAAAATGTATTATTTAAAGGAAGAAACATACTGGTAATTGGCTTGGTGCAGCCCACACATTTCTTGGCATACAGGTTGCTGAAGCAGTCCAGGCAGTATGGGTAATTCTCTCGTGAGGTGAAACGCTGGCCTGTCAGTTGTCTCTTGCATCCAATGCAAGTAAAACATTCACGGTGCCAGGGCTTATCTTGATAGGTGACACCACCAGTTGTAATGGCCTACAGAATTGAAAGTGCAATTTAATAAATGTGCAATTGCAATTTTATCTTATTGCAATATTATCAGTGAGTTTTCGCATTTTTCATATGTCTGATTTCTAGACAAAGGTATATGACTTACTTTTTTGCAAGCACAGCATTGGTAGGCAAATTGCTTCTCAAAACAAGGGACACAGAAGTAATTGTTATCTTTAGGGATGAAAGACTTCGTTCCTATTGGTTGCTGACAGCGTTGACACAAAAAGCACGTTTCATGCCAGCTGCTGCCTTTGTACTCCATTTTTCGTGAACCTAACATATGGGGAAACGACCGCTTTGAACATTTCACCAAAATGATCAAAATATAATGAGTTGTTCTCAATCTAAAACAACTTTCCATTCTCATGCGACATAATCATCTAATTTTTCAAGCCCCGCCCCTCCAGCCACCTGTCATCTAGAGATGTTATCTTTTCGTCTTTTATCTTATCAATTACTGCTAAAGAACTCTCATTCTGCAAGGTTTTTTCATCCAGAAATATTTCCCAGATATGACGAATATTTTCTGTATAAAACACACAATATACATCAACCACACATGTGCTAGCTGGAGAGTTGTCTGTTAAAATGATGATTCCGCACTGCTTGCTAAAAGAAGCTGAAATCACCACCATTTTGGTTTCCGAAAAGGCTTAATGCATTGTACCTGGCATAATGGTTTTCTTGCATGTGGTGCACTTTGAGGAGTACTCATGGGAATAGCACTCAGTGCAAAGCAGAAGGTCATCTTTGGCAGCAAATGGTTTGTCCACCAATGATTTGCTGCATTTGGCACACTTGAAGCAATTTTCGTGCCAGTGTCGGTCTTTGTAGGAAAGGTCCTTAAGTATGCATGCAGAAAAAGGGAAACTATCAGTTCTGTCGTTGTCACTCATTCAATACACAAGATATTTAAATTCCCCATTGATAGTTCTCATAAACAAAACCTTTTGCTTGCATTAAAATAATACGATTTTATGTATTAATTCAAATCTTACATTTTGATGCTTACAGTAATTTTACAGTTAGACATACCTTACAGTTACACCCGATTGGCAAAGAACACTCCTCGCAACAGTTGGCGAACAAATTCTCGTAACACTTTGTACAGTACTGCGTGTCTTCTTTCAAAATGTATTTCTTTCCGAGCAAAGTGTCCTTGCAGTAATGGCAGTCGAATCGTTCCACAGACATGATGTGTTGTTTACGCCTTAAAAGCAAACAGAGCCATTAACTGTTACAACGTCCCAGATTAAAGCAATCAGAAAAGTGCCATCCACAAAATATGGGCACGTCTTAAAACATTTATACAACATGATGTAATGGTGGTCTCTGCAAACTATGTACGTTTCAAGGAAATCTTAAACCGTCTGAAATGTTTCTGCAAAGCTGACCTCTGTCTGTAAGTGTGAGTAAACTCTACCTCCAATGTGCTTCAGAAGGGCTGCAGGGTGACTACCAGGCGTAGGGGTGGTCTGAGATTGAGGGGATGCATTAAAATGACCCTCTATAAATACTATTGCTCTTATTAGTTGAAATCCCTGGGGACAAAGAACCAGTTGCTTATCTGCACACCTTTTATGGGAGGCAAGTCACAACACACTTGTTATGGTCAAGATGATTTACACGGAGCCTGGTGTGTTAAGATCTTCGTGTGCTTTAATATCAGCGTGACTGTGTGTTAACCTTTATGAACAAATTCTTTTGAGGCACTACACGAGAAAATCACCCGTTTAATCTTCTTTAACTTTTCATTTTAAAGACACAATACGCTCATATATCTGTGAAATTTCGATTGCACTGTATTCAGATACTTGATACCACACTGCATCCACATCTGAGCCTTCAAGCAACTGCTGATGGCTTAGAGAGAGCTGGAGGCGAATGTTTTTGTCGTTGCCAAGCTTTTCTGCAGCCTTGAAAATGGCTTTGCTTTAATTGAAAGTTCTATAGACTGTGCAGCAATTTCCACAGCAACAGGTTTCACACAGAGGGCTTTCCTTGACTTCTGCTAAATGCCGTAATGTACAGTAAACGTCATTTTAAGCTGCAGTAGTAAAATGTTTGAATCTTAAAAAAACAAATGTTGTCATATTCTCATATTTGCGTAATTGTGTGATTTTCATTCTCCTACAGAAATGTTGAAGATGTTGTGCATACACGCTACTTTTCATTTTCTCAAAAGCTTTGTGCTTTTTTGTTACTTTTGGAGATTCTTTCACACCTGCTTGAGACTGCCATTGTGACTATGACTCAAAGTTTGCGGTAATATGTCCTGTTTGAGTATACTTTAATCCAATGAATTAAAAATGATTCTCAGAGGTTGTGCTCGTATCGTTTTTCAAGTGGATGAGAGAAATGATGTGGGCGCAAAAATAGCTCGGGAAGATCAGCGGTTAAAGAACTTAATCCGTCATGCATGCATGTAGTCCCTTCTGCCTCATTGTCTCAAATACTGCTTAAGAACACATTCAACGCTTGGTGCACAATAAAGAGATTTGGTTCAAATTCTGCATTGATGTACACGTTAATTGTTCTCGAGAACCGCATGCAATTCTTACATAGAGCTTGTTGTCTTCTTCAAACATTTGTATCTGTCTGTCTTTTTAATGTTACACCTGTAACAAGCGCCAATGTGACCTGGATGTCTGAATTGGAAAAGCATCCATCATCGGGAGTTTTTAGCTCGAAGCATGTCTGCTGTAGTACTGGATTAATCTCCGACTGTGCAGATAGCAGCTTCGCTCGGTACAAACAAACACTCACAGACTTTAGGTTGCTAGGCATCAAGGAGCAGACTACACGTTTGTGTGAAACTAGAGAAGTGAGTACAGTCATTATATTGTGTGCTATATTTAAATATGTGTTTTTTTTATTTATGGGTGTATTTGCCTGAATGTGCATACAGAGATTAAGAGGGAGGTAAGAGTGGAAGGGCAGATTGAAAAAACTGAAATAGGATTTATAGAAATTTATAATGAAAGGAATCAGAATTACGAGGTGACAGCGTGTTAATGCGTCGAGCATGCATAACCAGCATATGTCTTGGCTGTTTTATATGGTCGATAAATGCAGCTGAACATATGTGTAACATTCCTTTATGATGGAAAGATGGCGGCGACTATTGGGGTTGGGGACTATATTGCAGGAATAGACAAGTAAACCAAATGCAACTACTGACCAAGTACCTCATAAAGTTGAGCTGTTGGTATACAGTTTCACAGGAAATGACGGTTTTGACATCATTTAACCTCAACCTATATGAAAATACAGTATGTGTTTAAGTAACCTGCAATTTAATTTTTTACAGTATATTGTATAGACAGGTTTAGCAGCTACAACATAAACTGACGTCGTGTGGCCCAAACTCGAAGCATCACTAACTTGATTAATTTAATTTAACACAATTCATAAACAATTATATATTATATAAATTAACTATAAAATAAATTGTGATATTATAACCAAACACCGACCGAAAGTTAACTTTGGGCCAGGCACATGCATCCGATGAAACCATCTACACTGTATATATTTCAAGTTTATTAGATTAACATAGATGGCAATACTGAGGCAAAGGTTACAGATTGCTGCCTTAATACCGTGCTGGCATAGCAACAGTAAATACAGTTACTACTCTCATCCACTGTTGACATGTTTATAGCTACTGAATAAAAAAACATCTGGTTTACTAGCGCAAACATTTCAACATATCTCCATTATGCCCTAGAGTACCCTATTAGTGGTTGTCACCACAGTAAAGAAAGAACACATGAAGGGTTTACAAGAGCACAGCATGCTTAAAATGCATTGGCGAAGCATTCACACGTGTGTTTGCATTGACTAAACTTTTGCCTGGGGTTTGGCCGGTTAGCATGGCCTTCTTAGCTGGCAGATGTTGTACCCACACCCTCTCTGTTGGCGGCCATACGAAGTGTATTGTTGTGATGAAATATTTTGTACAATGTATAAATGTAAGCATTGTAGACATAACTGCAATGCCATAACTCTAACAAACATTTTCAAATTGTACCGCATGACCCCGACTTCCAATCCTTCATATCAACAATTATTTTTTGTCTTCTGTCATCTTTTTTTAACCCAATTATTACAAGGCAGTTACTTTAGCCACCTCTCAGTTACACATTATGTTGTGGACTAACAAAGTGTTGACGGTATAAGTGGAGTCTCTGGGTTGAGATCAGGTGGCCTTTACAGTAATAAGTGGTCTCACACTATTCAGCTCATTTGAGCTTGACGGTAGCCTTTCTTCGTAGCTCGAAGCTGCTGAGACTCTCAGTTGGAAACAGGATAGGCCTGGTGGATGAGAAGACAAAGAGGCACTTCCGCGAACCTTATGATCTTGCAGAACTGTATACACCCCTTGGGGATCCTGAGATGCTCTCGTGATGGTGGTCATGGTGAGACAAAGTGAGAAAATATGCTGAAAAGGCTGATTCAAAGTTTTACTGTAACATTCAACAGTTTCATCTATGTACCAGATTTAGGTATTAACTTAGTGTTTGGTGCCGGTGGTTGGATAAGGTGCTCCAAGTGCTTGTTAAGGCATCATCAAAGTGAACTATAGGGTTTGGTGTGAGTTTTGTTGGATTGAATCTGATTTTGTTTGTATGCACTAAAAAATAAAGGTACTACAAAAGGTTTGTCATTGCCATGCTATAGAAGAACCATTTTGGGTTCCCGAATAAATAAAAATGTAACGTTTAATAGTCTTTTAAATCACTTTCCATTACAAATACAACAAATTGAACAAAATGAGGTTAAAGGCTCTTTGTGGAACTATAAAGCCAAAAAAGGGTTCTTCTATTACATTATTTAGTGGCTTTTTGCGTGTTCCTCATGAAATCTGTGTGATTTGTTTTATTAAAAACTCCATCCAAGTTAATTTGTTCTCAAGCTAAAGCATGCATATTATAAATAACAAATACTAATAAAAATTAATTTGCCCTGCTTTTCCTTCCTTGCATCTCCATATTTCATGATTCTTTTTTGCCATAAATCATTATTAGTCACCTTTAGTCAAAATATGAATCTGCGTCTAAATGCATTTAATTTTTCTCCTGAATAAATGTATCAGTTTTTAAATATCTCAGTTAAGAACATAATTGAAAATTTTAGATTTGTTCTTTAAGGATTAACAGCTGATATTCTCGTCCTCTGAAAGCACACAGACACATTCAATATACACTCATAAAACATGCATTTCCGCTGCTGTCCTTCTGAAACCTTGTATCTCCATATTTTGTGAGGACAGAACAAGGCTAAGAATCACTGCCATAGAAGGTTCAGAGGGATAACTCTAAATGCCAGTGTATCAACACAGAGAGGTCACAACAACAACAGGGGATTTGATGGCCAGCACACCAAACTCTCTCTTTGGTATCATCATTCAACTTACAGTGGATTTGCTGGGCTATTTTTACATGTTGCTGAAAAAGCTCGTCGATGTTTGGCTGCGGGTGGTGAAATGTCTCGTTGCTGGTATCTCGGAATCAAGACTGAGAGCCGTGGCATTCTGTGAATGTCATTTTATTTTTGTCTCCTTATTTCACTAACAGACATCTACAGTAACTCATTTGGCAATTAATGTTTGCAATGAACAGTCCTATACACCCTCGAGTTCCTCAGCACAACAGGAATGTGGGTCATTTTGCATTTGAGTCCATAATGCATAGAGGAGATATCGTACTCCGTGTTGGCGACTGTGCCACCACCCTACATGTATGAGTCAGCAGGAGCTGCGAGTCAGACCCCACTAACACACTCATAATGCAAAGACTGTTTTAAAGGGTACCAAGAGCTCACGGCAAACATTTGTACACAGGAGGAATAGAAAGAGAAAGGACAAAACAATACAAGTCAATAATGATGGTCAGTAAGCAAATGAGCAATCTCTGATTCACTTACATACAACCACTTATTTCACCGGTCATTTTTTACCCAAAACCTCTTTGATTTGAGTCCATATGACGTGTTGGTAGATCAATAAATCATTAAAGTGTGAGAAAACATGAAGTTCCTCTCAGCGTCGGTGAAACAGTCAAGAAGATGAATCCCCCCCAAAAACAGTTCTCCATTGCGTAAACTGCCTCGTCGACAGAAACTGGCCTTTCCATAACACAGACGCCTTTGTCTCCGGACTTGTCTTTCGTCTTTTCTTCCTTGGTGCAAAGGCTCAGGGTTACTTTACTCAACTCTTTCAGTGCATCGTCCCCACGGCATTCGCTACGGGTTAGAGATCATCCAACAATACAGCTATTTACAATGCATAAAGAACGTTAACGGCAAACCGATTATCTTCAAACAAACACTGATCTGAGATGTGTGGTGGGTGGCCTGCGTGACCACATCTTCTCCTTTTTCCACAGTTCATATTAAAGTCCGACACATTAAACAGGGTTTGAACATTTTGAGCAATACACACATAATGCATTAACAACACTATTAAAATCATCTGATGGTCCCTTATGAATACAAAAGTTAAAAAACACAAGCATTGTGTATTTCATCACAGATGATGATTAATAGAGCAAGTGTTTCAATGCGCAGAAGGACAGAGACAAAACAACAACTGTGTTGTGTTGTGTGCTTATGAGTAATTGGACCTGTAAATGACCTAAAACAAACATCAGCTCCAAATATTATTGATTCATTGTGCATGTCCATACAAAGAGTATCAACAATGCAAAACACAGTCGTGCATGTTGTCCTCTTAGAAGTCAATATCAGAGTTCATCAATAAAACTCTCTAATTTATTTACATAAGCACAAACAGTCTTTCACTGTGAAATGAAGCGGATCTGAGAAAGGTGGATGTGTAAATCCCAGAGTAAAAGATCACAGATGCTTCTCTTTTTTACGAAAGAAACCTACGGCAGCAAACAAGTCTTTTAAACTTGCATCTGAAAGCGGGGCATTGCTTTCTGACAAACACAAGATGGCACCGTTTCAATTCATGTCGTTTTGCCCTTCACTAAATTTGTCTCAAACATCGGAGCATAATCATTTGGCAACATTTGGAAGAAGGTCTACTGTGTGTCCACCTTTCCTCGGAATTCGTCTTAAATACATGTATCTGTCTGTTAACAAGGGAAATATGACATTGATAAAACGTAACTTTACAGTACCTTGACACATATCCAAGCCATGTAAGCTGATGGTGTTATCATCAGCAGTTACATACAGTGAAATATTATCAGCAATCACCCACTGCTGGCATATTTGTTTTTGAGTAGCAAATGTGATGACAGCGTTACATTATCACTATGATGTCATAATAAAAAATATGAGCGCTTCATGATTGCAAACAACGTCCACACAAAACCAAGAAAATAGAAGGCATGTCTTCTCAAAATACATACTATACACATTACATTCACAGTACAACATTTTTCACAACATAAGTTTTGTAGACGCTGCATAGATGACTCTATCACTAACATGTACACAATAACCGAATGGTATAAATAAAGCATAAATATCTGTTTTTAGAAAGTGCTCTGTTCTCATGAAATAAACATTTTCTCAGTAGTACTTCCAGTTTGACGTACCTAGAAAACTGGTTTCATTTATAGGATTGAATTTAAATAAATTTTGGTCATTTTTTCCAAAATTCAGATACAATAAAATGCTGAAATAAAAAAACTAAGATTGTTATAAACTTTAAATGCATTGTTTTCGTCATGTTTGTGTAAACAAAATCAAGCGCAAAATAAATTAACAACTACTTTGGGGCGTTTACAAAAATAAATGTTTCATTTAAATTAAGTTACATGAAGTTTCTTCTGTCATGCAACTTGAACAGAGATTTGGGGGTGGGTTATACCCAATACCATTTGTCAAGATTGTTAATTGTCTTGTATTCATTGTGCCTTCTGACGTAGTCACAAGCGAGACATGTATGTTCTGCCCAAAAGTAGGCCTTTTTTACTTTAAAATGTTTACGCCAGTCAAAGTACTTCAGGTAAAGCTCTTCGTTTTTGTCAAGGAACAGAAGATATTCAGCCAGCTCTTTCGGCGAGGGGAAGTCATCGACGTGGATGAAAGCATTTCCCTGCACAAAATTCTGATAGTTCTCTCTCTGGGGTCCAAGCACGACAGGTACCGTGCCAACGGAAAGAGGGTTGTACAATTTCTCGGTGATGTAGTCTTTGTGAATAGAGTTCTCGAATGCCAAGTAAAATTTACAGCTCGCAATTGTTGGGAAATAGTCCTGGTCTGAAATGTACTCACCGAATGCTTGTCCGTATGCATGAACCTCAATGTGTTTGTATAGTTCATTGTAGTATTTCACCCTTACGTGATCTGGGTTCCAGTTGCTGACTATCCAACAGATAAGCTTGTTCTTGCTCGGTGGTACAAAGTCCTCCTCTCCTTGTGCTGCGACGATCGATCCATAAGGCACTTGTATATCAGCGTCCTGCCGATAATTAAGAGTTAAATTAAACAGGTTTTCAATACCAGGTAACTGAGATGAATGAGACGGCGACTCAAAGTTCATCCAAATCCATCTTTGCAAAGTAGGCCGGTACGCAGGGGGCATGTTTGACAGGTCGCTGCTGATGTCCCTGTGATGTATGACGACAGCGTCAGATTTGTTGTAAAGGTTTCGGTCGGCAGTGATGAAACAGCCATCGATGCTGAACAAAGAACTGCAGACATTCAGATCGTAGGTTTCTCCGAAAGGCCAAAGCCAGACCAGGATTGTGGTCTGGTTTTGTTCACTTCTGTTGGCAAGGAGACTTTTCACTTTGGCTGTGGATGTTTCTGACTCAACGGGGCCTGACAACCAGCTAGTGGATGGTTTGATGTACATTAAAAACAAAGTCACAAAGCATCCCAGTAAAAAGGTACCAAGCAGGAGGGGTCGTAGGATTCTGTACGTTGTTGAAGATGGCATAATCTGGCCTTCAATGAGGATTTGAAGAGAAAGTCAAAATAGGTGCGTCCTTTAACATCATAAAAACAAAATCATCTGATGAAAGAGGATCATTATAGCAATTTCTTAACATGCACTAAAGTAAATCGTCTCGATATTTTACCTGACAGATTTGCTTGTATCCAGAGAGTAAAATGATGGTAAATTGCGGGTTCTTCTTTTTGTTACTAGAGGAATGTCAGTCCTAAAATCATAGGTCTTCTTGTCAAGGTTTCCATGAGAAAAACACAAAAGATTCAACAGATCACTTAAACATCAAAGTTAAATATAAGCTGTTCTATATAAAAGCATTTTTAATGCCAGGTCATAAAGGTGTATGTATGGAAACACTGCCATCTTCAGGATATAAGGAGATTATCGAATTTAAAGGCCAAATTACACCAAGAGAAAATCTGTGATGACATAAAACGTTTAAAAAACGTGTTGTGATCGTTTTTGCTAAAAAACAAAACATTAAGCACTGTAACATACGCGGATAGAGTAGGCCTACAACTACAGATATGTATTTGATAGATTTTGTTCTATGAAAATCAGGTACAGGTTTTGCTATAGTGTATTCATTTCCACACTGTAGCCTGTACCCGTTTTATAAAACTGAACTTTTCAATTGTACAAGCACGCGAAAATATCATGAAATTTTCATTTCCATACATTCAAAAATATTTTTGATTCTTATCATTTCACGTATCTTAGTCCTGCTCCAGCTGGGCGCTATCAGCACTGTATACTTGGCACATATGTTTCCGACCTAACACACCTGTTTTAACTCTTGTCCCCTATAATTACTGTGTTTATTTGGTAATTTACATGCTGGTATGCGTGGTGGCGAAAGGAGCATTTACACTTGCCATTGATCCACGTTCACGTGAGCTGTTTGTTTTAACATTTGACTCAATAATCCTCAATGTTGCAAAAGCATGTAACTCAGGAAGGAAGGCATTTTGTTTGAAATGTATTGTGATGTATTTGGGGCACTCTGGAGGCTACAGTGTGCAAAGATAGATGGAAGACTTAAAGAAAAATAAAAGATGCAAAACATGACTGCAAATCTATTTGAATTCTAAAGGCATGCGGGTGTAGTAAGATATGTGAAATAATGTATCAATTATGTATATATTTTGTCAATGTGTTGAATTAATAAAGCTTGTATCTGAAAGCTTGTTCTCTCCGGCTCGTAGGAAAATAGATGGATGTGCTATCACGCAAGGTGAGGTTTGCTTTCACCAGTGATGAAGGTCATCTTAAGATTGTCACATCTTACATTTTACTACGTGAAATATCCCCAAACGTCCAGCTCTGCGCTTAAATCTCGCACACTCCCTACATCTTTCCCCCTTCTTCTATTTTAAGCTAAACCGCATTGTCTCCAAAAACGCATGCAGCATTCCGGGGAGAATAAACGTCCCTGCGCTCGTGCCATGTTTAATTGTTGCAACTCAAAAAAATCCCTCAAGAGATGAATGAAAGAAATAACGCGGCATGCAGTGCGTGCACGATATTTAACTCGGCGTTGCAACATATGCAAAACAGGTATCTCCATTTCAATAAATCGTTTAGCTCACCACTCCATAAGCAATCATTCTTGGGGAAAAGCCACTTCGTGCTCTTCGTTTATTTAACGTAGATCTTCCACATATCTGTGCGGTGCTGAAATACCTCCGATGATGGTAATATAAATAATTCGCCAGGACCAGGATGCACCTGAACCCATAGCCTTCGCCTGCGCATCAGTGCATGTTGCAGTGTCTCCGCGATGATGACAGACCGAAATCTGTGCCTGCAAGTCACAACATGCAAGAGCCTTAAGTGAAAATAACAGGAATTATGAGCAAGTGCGTCGCTGGAAAAGACGCCATGTAACGCCGTGATGCGATGTAGAATAATGTCCCCCGCCCCCTCCCGACAAGTGCCCTGTTACCTTTCCAGTGCGGTTTATACCCATGTATACACATGGATTAAGAGTGCGCGTGTGTGCATTTAATATACGCAAATATAAATATGCGTAAAATGTGGGAAATATGTATCTGTGGCTTTAGACGGGATTATGAATGTAGACTTCTCTACAAAGCATTATTCCTTTGTTCACCAATGCAGGTTGAAAGCACTGCTTTGCAGCCCATGCCTTGATGCCAGAAAGCATTCTTTAGTACTAAAATGCGTTATACATTCATTCATGTGGTGATGTGAAGAACGCAGTTATAACAACGATCTTAACATTGAACAAGAAGCGATAGTAATGTAATAAATCAATTTTAGTTTTAATTGAGCAAAAACAAGCAATACATTCATTAAAATTTTAGTGCAACTTGAGGCTACAGTATATTTTATTTACAGCTTCAGGTAGAAGATCATTGATCTCGGTGTAATGAGTCAAGTTTTCATACACAGGGATAAAAGTGTTAAACAAGTGAAACAAACCCACATAACTCCAACAGATCAAACTTAGCCCTTATCACTCCTGAGAGAAACGTTTATTCATTTTCCATTATTAGGAGTCAAACAAATAAATGGAAAACGTTTTACTCCAACCATTTCTTTTGCTCCTCACTGAATCTTCTGGCCCATTTGTTTGTTATCTCTAAATAAGCTGTAGATTTGTGAGGAAGGTAGTCGAGGTACACAGTTTTGCCCCATGTCTTGGGGACAGCTCTTTCAATTTGTGTCCCTTCATGCCATTCGTTGAAAGACGTTATAGAGATTATCTGTGGCCGGGCCGCCACTGCTGCATTAAAAGAGGTCTCATAATATTTCCCATTGATGCGGTTCCTTGTATTCTGGGAGTTCCAAGGCCTAATACTAGTGTCGATGTATCCAGGCCCCACACTTGGTATGAACATCAAGTCATTGTGATCGCAGAAGGTTTTTATGGATCTCCAGTTGTGATGCGAGGAACCGTAAGTAAATCCATTGGTGGCGAAATACGTGTAAAGTCCATCGAATCCGCCATTCAGTATGTCTTTCTTATGCCTCTCCTCCACAAGAAGAGAAATGAAGATGCCATCGTATGGTGTGTTCCTGATCGTGTGTTTTCCATTCGACTTCAGGAGCTGCGACCAAATTTGTGGACTTTGCAAGTAGGAGTCATATATGTAGAACAATGGAAGAAACTTGCCTGTGTTTGTTTTGTATCTGTAAAAAGCAGGATGGTTTCCATACCTGTAAGATAGAATAGTCTTTTTTCTTTTGAAAAGCAGGCACACACATCTTATAATAGAATAACACTTAGAAGCTGTAGTCGTGCAAAAGCTGTGAAAATTATGTTCAGGGCTTTCCATTTATGTACAGGCAAAAGCAAAGTAATATACTTTAACGATAATATTTCATGAATTAACCAATTTTAATCCAACGGGAAGACGCCCAGATATTGTTTTTCTCCTGCACCAATAAAAACACAGTCTTTTTCCTTTTATGATTAAAAAAACAGCATGGACATTGGGTCAATAAACATCAAGAACTGGATGAAAGTCACCACACTTACCTTTCCACAATATATTCAATGTTTTTGCGCATGTTTACATCATCACGATCTTTGTATGGTTCAATATGAAAAACAACCTGTAAAGGACACAAAAACAGATAAGACAGAACAATACAAAAGACTTTAACTTAAAAACCCAACCTGTTTCTATTACAATACCTTCAACTGATATATATCTGCTGCATTCAAAATCAAAGGCACCAGGTTGTCAATTTCTTCACCATTGTCATCCTTCATATTAGCTGGATACCATGAAAGTGCAAGAACACCTAAAATAACCCAAATTATTGCAAAGCATATTCAGCAATAAGATAAACATAGGCTAAACATACACATAATAGCAGACTCAATAGCAGACTTCTTACCAACACCAGCTGTGCGCAGTTGTAGCATGTGTTCTTCTAAAACAGATGGATCTTTGGAGCTGTATGGTCCCAGCGCAGGGTAAAAATTTGTCCCGATGTCTTCAGGAGGCTTGTGTCTTCCGCTGGGATACGATAAAGCAACTTTGGGGTCCCAGTGTGGTAAGATTGGATGATCCCAGTGAACGTATTTTCCATCAAACTGAGGGTTACCGAACCATGCGTAGTAGAACGCATGCACATTATAGTTCGGTTCAGGGAAATCTTGCATTTTGTTCTCTAGGCTATCAGCTTTCTTTGCAGCTATGAACTTCGGTATCCACGATGCTTTACTGGATACAGGATATCTGGTATCTTCTTCCACACCTCTTGAGGACGGAATAAGTCTTAATGCAAACCGGCTGCCAAAACTGTTATCCTCAGGATTTAGAGACTTTAGAATGACTGGTATGGTCAATACAACCAATGCTAAAGCGATTATTACACAACATGACTTTCGTTTAAACCTTGCCATTACCCTGGAGTTCGGTCAATGTTCATTCCACCATCACATATCAGCCAATGACAGAACAAGGTTTTTTTCGTACTCCTCAAGGTGTTTTCTTCATAATCATTATCATTTTCCTCTGGAATGCATGCACACCTGTCAAAAACACAAAACAACCAAATCTAGAGTTGAAGTACGCAGGAGGTGGTGTTATATCAAGCCACATGGTTTGCTTTGACTATACAAATGATTATCTTCTTTGACTACACAAATCATCCCCTTTTAGCAGAAAGGACACACGTGCATACGCTTCAAGGACGTATACATTTGCAAGACTGGACACGGAACGTAAAAGCTGTACAATACAAATACTCACGTAACAGCTGATACGGAAATGTTACAACATCATACCTTTGAAGAACGACAATCATCATGTGACCATCGAAGACACATTTTCTGTATATCGCATGAATGCTGTCACATCTGACACTTCGTGAATTAAATGCTGCATTAAACTCATGCGGAAGTCTCGAGAGTAGTTTTTCTTCAGTGCTGTTTGATCGGTAGACTCTGTACTGGAACCGTGGGCGAGTTTTACCGCTGTCTACTGGAGTGGAGGGACATTACGAATCCTACTATTGCGTAGGCCAAGCTCACAGTAGCGCGATGCGGTAAGCGGTCGGTCACGTGTCCTGATTAATATTCATGAGCTACACCTCGCCATAGTAGAGTTCGTAAACCAGCGTGACATGATCGGTGTGACAGCTGTCAGACGGCGTCTGATAGTGATGCGTGTCTATTACAGTTTGAGTTGAGGCTCAGCTGTATTTTCTTTCCTGTCTTGCGGTTTCAGAAATGTCCTTATAAAAGGAAGCTAAATAAGTTATTCCTGCGATGACTTTCCACTTGACATAAATTGCGCTTTTAACGTAACATGCAAATGGGAAGTTTCAGGGAATCATCAGACAAAAGTGAGATCATTTCGCAAATGTAGTTTTAATGATTTCCAGTTGAACTAAATACATGTATTATTGTATTACGTGTTATCACGTAATCGTTTATTACGTTGTTTTATTATATACTATTTTATAAACATTTACTACTATTATTTTTATCACTTTAACAAGGGTTTGAAAATGTTGAAGTCACATCACATCCGTTGGAGGGCACTGTTCGCATTACTTAACGTGGTGACTACAAGTCAGTTTTAAGCAGCTGATCATAATCCAATGATGTGGTTTGTTCTGATTCATTATATGATGGACATGATATATTCATAATGTACATCTCAATACAACCTTTTCTGTCTACAGGACACTTGGTTGCGCAGACCCCCATATTTAATGCGAATGTTCTCATGATATACATTTATGCATTTGGCAGACGCTTTTATCCAAAGCGATTTACATTGCATTGTCCTATACATTTGATTCTAAGTATGCTCAATCCCCTGGGATTGAATCCCAAACCTTGGCATTGCTAGTGCCATGCTCTAACCACTGAGCTACAGGAAAGCTGTACCATAAAGTAAATAGCATATTATTTAAAATAACAGGGAAACAATAAGCGAAAGGAAAAGAATGGGGGAAAATAAAGAAATACCCCATTGTCGTTTACACTGTGAGACTTTGCCAATGAAAAACAATCCCTTGTGTTTGAAAGGACTTCGATAGCTCATGCAATACTGGAAGTAATCCTTTCCAAAGTGCATCAAGCACACTGTGACAGGTTCCACAGATGCTGTGTGAAAGTGGATGCATAACCGATGCATTTTTTGTGCATTTTAAGGTATTTATTTTGTGAGCTAAAGAGTACTTTGATGTCGGTGCCACTCTGTGCCTTTGAGAATCAGTGACCGATATAGTTTTTAAACTAACAGTGAAAATTATGGCTCGTTTGGACCAGAATCAAAGGAGAAGCCTGAGCTGTCTGCCACAACCTGATAATTCATATAATTGCTTGCCAGTTCCTTGGGGTACAGTGAGATTAAGTGCTGTTATGCTTACTCAAATGTGCGCTGGCCTAACTCTCACCGTAGGACCACTACAAAACAGGGCAAATGTTTTCCAGACATTTCTGTTGTTTTTAAACATAATTGAATTGTCATTGCATTTCATCAATAGAGGTTACATAGGTCACTGTGAAATGTGCATAACTATAAAAATTCGTTTTTATTACATTTAAAAACAACAAATAAATATGGACAAAAACAGACATTGTGATTGAAAGCTAACATTAAAGAGCCCTTACATTCTGAGTCACAAGGCGTATTTCTAGATAATTTAATTGTACTCAACGTCCAGTTCGTTTTTATAGTATTGTCTAGATACCAACTACTCAGTGAAAGCTATAAACAAAGACAGAAATTAAAGAGATAATTGTATGAATTATAGATGAAGATCGTAATGTGTCCGTTTCTTTAAACTTCTATAGATTCTTGAGAGATCAATGCTGCAATAAATCTGTGCAAAAAAACATTCTTTTATGAAATCACTGGGCGCGCTGAATGCGTTATACTCTATTCCCAAAGTACGTGGGTGATATACAGGTGCTAAGATGTGGAAATTCACAAACAGTGGAAGCCCCGCGCAGCTGGCGTGTGTTTTTTTATTCACTTTTACTATGGGCGCATCGCCAGTGACGTCATCGCCCCAATGTCAACAATGTAGCAATTTAGAGGAGGCGCGTGCTGGAAAATCCCACCATCAGCGAAGAGCGAGGCAGAAGCGCGCGGCACGGCGTGCAATACCAAACGCATACGGAGATTGAACAGTTAGAAATATATGACACGAATATATAACCGTGCACGGTCCGGTTGTTAAAGAGCGTCCTGCCGA